>NC_091141.1:28499973-28522144 GCF_041381155.1 Argopecten irradians
AAGCCACAGTCAACCACAGAGTACCATTATTAGATTATTTTGATGTACAAGATTATCAAAGGATCAAATTACATGTGTCTTCTGTTGCCTTCATTTTTGCTATGCCATAGCCCAAGGGTGGATATAATGTCAGTAGATAGTAACCCCTGGAGTATTGAGGATACACCTCTGCAGGATCATTTAGTTTTGTAAACTTAGATTAAAAATATGGTGTTACAAAATATATTTCATATTAAATCAGATTTCTATGAAGTGGCACACATGCTTTTGAGAGCAACATGCAACCATTGATAGTGGTGTTTTTATAATGGTAAAATTACTGCCATAACCTTTATTCTCTTCTTGAGAATAAATTATTAATAAATAGATTTAACACACATAAGAAATTCTAATAATTTTATTTGCTCACAAGTTTTCAATTTTGCACAGTGCAGCACTGCAGGACAAAAAGCACTCACAGTCTGGCCTGCAAACACAAGAGTTTCTTCAACTATTCTCTACATGTAGATGCAAAATTATATTTTGAGATTAATGGAAATATCATTTAAATTTCTTGTCATAATTTTCCATTCAGCTTTAAGATGTTCAACACAGTTTCTAGTGGATATAATGACAGTGAAAATAACCTCTGGAGTAATCAAGGATGCAGTCTCCCATGTTATGAAATATGTCATTGTTCTGTAGTAGAAGGGGATATATATATGGCTAGTAAGAGGCTGAAAATTAATACATTCTAACACCTCAGTTTAAGGTTCACTGATCTCGTGACCTGGACCATTCAAAAACGTACAATCATTTAATTACAATAAAAAGGGAATAGTGATGATGCATTTGTGTTTCTTCAGATGTGAACATGGTAACAAGACATTCAAACCTAATACAGGTGAAGATCTGATTTAATGTAAAGTATATACATGTAAACATGTGTATTATACAAAAAAAGTCTGGAGTTGTTCTTGTTTTATTGCACTGTTAAATATTAGAGTTAAATTCTATCTTTTTTACCTCATTTAATAAATATGTTATTCACAAATAAATTTTGTTATAGGTTGACTGCTTTGCAATCTTAAGATTTAGTGTTAACTATTTTATCAAACAGCTGCATGATATCAAAAGTCAAGTTCTGACATCTTATTCTTAATCTCTGTTAAATCTTCAAATCTTTGAAAAGAGAGTATGAAATTGCACAAAATATTAAATAAATGAAAAGCCTGAATGTAACTAGAATGACTGTTTGTTTCAATGTTAGCATATTAAAGCTTTGATCATACTCTATTGCTTTCTTATCAAAATCCAAAAAGGAAGGATTGATCATTACATGTATTTTGCCTTATGTTTGTTTACAGATTTACATGGAGAAAAACTGAATATACAGTATATATTATTTGGTTTGTTAATAAAATCTGAATATTTAGTCTCAAATAAAATCCATCAGTATTTCAAATTCAATAAATGTTATTGGCTCATAGATATTAGACATTGGCCTATGGCTGTCAAGAAAAAGCTTTATCCTCTCCAATTTGTATAATTGTGGTTTTCTTTTTCATTGCTGCTCACAAGAAACATTTGAATGGATCATCAAATAGACAACCAGAAGACTGATATCTCTTCTTAAAAACATTTGAAGTGTCATCATAATTGTCCCAAGTAAACCAAATAAGATTCATGTATATTTACATGTAACATACATTCTATATACATGGTACATGTATAAATATTTAATGTTTCATAAAATGAAGGGAAGACAAGTAGATTTCTTTAAATATCTGCTGAAGAAATACTCCCTCTCATTCTACAGAGTACTCCCTTAATGTGAAACTCATGTGTAACTCACCAGAGCAAACTTAGTACACTTTACTTATACTGACTAAAGTAGACCTAGTGCATTAGCAATCTGTTTCTATTTGCAAAGAAATGTTCATCATATTTAAATTGACTGTGTTGTCAAAACATGTACTTAATGTTTCTGGTGTTTAAATAGGTATTAAATATACCGGACATGTACATTATGTATAATTTTAATGTGCATATTTATACATGTTACATTGCCTCTCGTAAAATGTAGGGGGGCCTATAAGTGTACGTGTTGTACATGTACTTTTGATCAATGAATTTATTATTTTTATTTCAATGGCGGTAACTACAGACACATTGGTCCACAAATTATTTCTCAATAATCTTTCATGTATAAACTGTCAGTATAATCAGGTTTCATAATTCATATGGAAAATTGAAGGATTTTTTTTTAAACATTTTTCAATCTGCGTTCCGTACAAACAGCTGACAAATGGATGATCATAGGGTGTAATATAACATTGCATTGAAGCGACGAGTTACCCTTATATTTCATCTGTGACTGTTTCAGAAATAAGAAAATAGTATAAAAATACCTTATTCAAGCACTTATTATCTTATCATGAGTTGTCACGACCGATATTTACACCAAAAACAACGCGTTTCGTCGTGTTGACATCGGTAACAAATGTGTCGGGTAATAGACAGGAAGTGCCGTTTTTGTCAGGTGTTCCTTACGTCATTACAAAATATGCCGCTTACATCACTGAGAAATGCAAATGGTCTATTACACACAATATAATGTGTATAATAATCCACGTACGTTATAAATCTACGGTATTTGGAACCACATATACTTGAATAGTATGTAAAGGATTCTTGACTATGTTATCCAAAACCCGACTCTGGTCGTTGTAGTGGTCAAACCCGCTTTACAAATTTCTGACTTTTTCATATAACCTACGTATACCCATACGAATTAAGTTATGATTCTAAACAGAATTTTTTTTGCATATATGTAAATACATCTACTAATTGTGTTATATCTGAAATCGATCCCTTTTTTGACGAAATACATTCAGCTTTCATATAATACAATACATCCGACGACTTGTTGATATTTCGCTCAAGTTCATTTATTAGTGTCTTTAATTGAAAAAATAAATCATGTACGAGTCAGACGAAAAAAAGACTGAAGATGTCTATGTCTAATCCAAGTTGCAGATATCAAGTACAGAACAAAATCAGAACTGTACTTCCGAATAGCCAATGCCGTGCTGCGTTTATCTCTTTACCTGTATACTGCAGTAACTAACAGTGGTCAACCGAGACTAATGAGGGGGCTAATAACCAGATTACGTAAGAAAGGTGTTTAGTGACCTGTCACGCTTCGTTGAAGATCACAGGTAAGTTAGTGATGGACCATCATTTAATTGTTGTATAATGTCATATTTGTTTACACTTATAAATCCTTGGTTTACAGTTAAATATACCGTTCGAACATAACATATAACAAGTGTATAAATCTCTAGATATGTACATAATTGTATATTTCAGAATGACCAATGTATACATTTGTCTGGTATATATGTCTCTAGTTATATGTATTTTTATAACAGAAACTACAAAATTATTTACAAATGGCATGTCGAGAAAGAACAATGCAAATATGATGCACAATGTCAGAATTTTGATATTTCTGGTAGTTGCTAGATTTTGGATATCCAATTTTTTGTGAATTTTGGTCAATATCGATCATTATATAATACTAATAATGATAATCCATATGACCAATAAATGTACTGTTGAATATTGTTAAAATAACACATGTTCTCATACATGTACAAGGAAGATAGACTCGTTACAGCTATAAATGAATTATGTATTTTAAATTCAATTTCTCAAGTGTTTTTTTTTATTTACTCCCCCTCCCAATTTATGTCTATGATATCTACGTGTATTGAACTATGAAATACATTTAACACCTTTTCTTTTCGTTATGCTGATTCTTGAAATCCATAGGCCTAGTGAATTTTATTCATACAGAAACATATTCAAATGGATAATTATATGACCATCATTTTTCGAATTCGTCTCTGCAAGGATTTATATAAGTCATATACGTCCTTGGTCTCTGTTTATATATGACATTATGAAAATTGAATATTCCTCAGGTTTAATAATTTAGTAAGCTGTTAAAACAGAGATAAGATCTCTACTTAAAGTTTTTACACAAGGTACACCTGGCTTATACCAGAAGCATGAATAACTTATAATTTCCGCTAATCTACTATGTATTAAGCATGATTTCAGTTGCAATATTTCTTATATTATACATAATTAAATCGTCACCATAACTATATACTGTAAAATTCTCGTAACCCCATTTTAGGAATACATATATGTCCACCTTTGTGCTATAACCCCACTACCAAACACCTCACTGCCGAACTTGTCCTCGTGACGTCACATCCAGTTATTTCCCAAATCAGCGTGAGCGGCCGATTTTGATGCGGTTTTCAACATTCTTGTCAGGAGATCAAACAGAATAACATATCTAAATATCATTTTCCATTCCGTGTACACTTTAAGTGATAGGTGCATTTTCCACGTTTATAGTGAAATAAAGGTATGTTAATATATTATTTCGTGTTTAAAGTTGTGTTTTCCATGTCGAAAATTTATTTAAGAATATATTGGTATTGAATATGTACATATTTATCAATGTTTGACGGAACACGGGCGACTTTTGTAGAGGCAGGTGTACCTCTTCCAAGCGAGCCGTTGGTTCCCTTGTCCTTTTATATAGTATATCGTACACATGTATACACAGCAGACTTTCTCACAACCTACGTTACAAGTCCCTGTGTACACGAGCGGCCGTGGTCTGGTCAGGTGCACGTTTTGTTTATATCATATCGTATTGTGAACAGTTTTTCATGTATAACAGAAACATTATAAATTGAAATAGATCATCTTTTCATAAACACCTTTTCACAACCTGAATTTATACGTATTAACAAAACCGGGTAGGCCTACGTGTGATGGCCCGGCAGCGCTTCGATAGGTGGCTTCGACACTAAAATTTAGCAATAAAACAAATGAAAATATAAAAATGTTAACATCCGTAACCTGTGAAACAATAAGAAACCATTTCAAAATCAGAATTTGCAAGTATGAAAGCGTAAACTTTTGACAAAGTATCGATTATGAAGCAGGGATGTACGTATCTGTTATTGTTTTTATCAGTCGCCACACTGTGTTTGTACCTTTGAGGACCCGGATGTAAACTTTCTGTGACGTCACGCCATCTTTTCTGAAATCCCCTACAGCCGAGAGTGATGGTCGTTGATATCTGTCCACCGAATGCAGTTTGGGCAATACATGTAGTTACATCTGGCGGATCTGAAAGAGAAGCATTGAACACCTATAATATATCATCATATGTGCTACATCGCCTACAAGAGCTCAGCTACTTCGGTTCAGACATAAGACTTAAACAAAGGTATTTCATCTTTGTTGAAGAATGTTACAAACCAAATATGAATTGAACCGTTTCCTTTCTACAGCAGAATGGATCAAAATATTTCTCTATTTCCACAAAAGCAGTAACTCTCTTTCAGTCACAAATACTGCACATCATATCTACTAACACATGCACGGCGTACTGTAGGCATCACCGTGGCGATATGCGTTCATACTATATACTTTTATTTAAAGCTCTGTAATGGGTGCTGAATGCGAGGCTTTGTCGCACATCGGAGATAATATAATAAGAAATATTAGTGTAATGAGATCGTAATATAAAGATTTCAATAGAAGAACAAGAGTTGTTTAATACATGTACAAACATCTACTAGATACCTTTGAGCTGTTATCAGAACTACATGTAGCTTAGTCCTTCAATTATAGACACACATAGCTGATATACATGTAACTTATTTCAACACTAAAATTATGTGACATATACCGGGTCCGTTCCAGTCACAATTAACCGATGATCTATACAGTGTCTACATTACGTACTGTTCCTATCAAATTACTCAGTGCAAATATGTACAGATATTACACAGCCGACTTAGCTGTGATTCTATCTATCCCTAAATATTATAATCAACAATATCAATCCTATGATTACTCAGTGCCTCTGACTGATCACGATAACACAACTTCAAAATATACAAACAGCATAAATGATTAGCAACAAATACCGAGTGATATTTAAGCCTATGCGAGTTGTCTCCCCTACCTTGGGTGATTCAATAATCGATCCCTACTCGCACATATATATAACAAGATTACGATAAAATTAATGTTATATTATCTATAAGAACCTTTCCCTAAGGCCTAATACTACCGAGCTACCGAGTACTCAAAATCGCTGAGTATTCTCTGCTACCGAGCACTCACGTTTACCGAGTACTTGGAACGCCATAGCTGCCTTAAGACTAGATGTTTTATTGCATCACGTCACCATGTTATAGCATCGTGTCACCATGTTATAGCATCGTGTCAACATGTCATAGCATCGTGTCACCATGTTATAACATCGTGTCACCATGTTATAACATCGTGTCACCATATCATAGCATCGTGTCACCATGTTATAACATCGTGTCACCATGTTATAATATCGTGTCACCATGTTATAACATCGTGTCACCATATCATAGCATCGTGTCACCATGTTATAGCATCGTGACACCATGTTATAGCATGATGTCACCGTGTTATTGCATCGTGTCACCATGTTATAGCATCGTGTCACCATATCATGGCATCGTGTCACCATATAATAGCATGATGTCGCCGTTTTATTGCATCACGTCCCCATGTTATAGCATCGTGTCACTATATTATTGCATCGTGTCACCATGTCATAGCATCGTGTCCCCATATCATAGCATCATGTCACCATGTTATAGCATCGTGTCACCATGTTATAGCATCGTGTCACAGAGTTATTGCATCGTGTCGACATGTTATAGCATCGTGTCACAGAGTTATTGCATCGTGTCGTCATGTTATAGCATTATGTCACCGTATTATTGCATCGTGTCACCATGTCATAGCATCGTGTCGCCAAGTTATTAAGACGTTTTCTATTAATACTACTCGGAATGCATTTGGATTTTACGCCACAGTCAAGCGAAAAGACGATCCCGATCACCATCTGCTAGCCGGAAATTATCTTCAGTGTTGTTTGGCGGGAGGACGTTTGGTAGGTATGATTAGATCTATGGTTAGATCTACAGCTACAAAATGACAATTTTCAAATGACTTTTTTAATAATACAGTCGCTCTATTTTTGGCGGTGTACAGTCAAACAGAAGTGCTTAGTTTAAAAGGTCCCAGTGAAAAGATTATACACAACGGTTCTGTTTCTATTAAAATCCATGAAACATATTACGGCTTTGTTGTTTATTAATATTTCAACTGTTTACAATGTACGTTGAATAGTTCAAAGTATTGTGGTATGAAAGTACATGTACATGTAAATAAAACAATAGAAAGTAAAACGATCAATTAATGGTTATCGTGTTTTTCATCTTTCTTTTTTTCATATAATTGTCTTAAAATACTTAATTTATCTTTATGTCTAGAATTGATTTTTATTGCTTCTGTAGTAATAATTATAAGAATAAATATATTTATCACATTTTGGCTGATTCGAAGGTATCAAGTGAACAAGCTAGGCCAAAATTTCGCACGTCTCTCTAAAAAATCCTTCCTTGCAGTCAGTAGATAGAGAAAATGTGGAAACTATAATATGGGTCAAATATAAAGTGTTTTTTTTTTAATTGCGTATCTCTATTATGAAACTGATGTCCGATAGTTGTTGTCTTCAAATTTCTTGTGGTACCGCGGCATTTTAGTTCTTCAATCTGTACAGATACAGTCATTAACACTCAGGGGCGTAGGAGGCGGGGGCGACATTGCAAACATGTCCCCCCATTTACGCCAAATGTGATGATCTAAAAAATGCACATTGAATGCACATTGAGAGAAAAAAAGTGTCATCCTGCACATTTTTCGTACTTCATTTTTAGAAAAATTTCCGCTGATCGGCGTGTTTCCCAAAACTTTCAAGCATGTAATGTTCAAACCTTGTAATAATGATAACTAGATATACACAAACTAGACTAAAATGTCCATCAAGAGATTATAGTGTTATAAAAAATGTTTCTTAAAAGATTCGTTTGTTTATATGTTTTGGCGAGACAATTAATTCATTATTATTTTTTTGAGATACACAACAATGTGCCGATGGTGTGAATTTGGTATACATGTACATGTTCAGATCGAGCAGGGTTGCATAATGGTATGACGACATTCACAATTATAATTTCTAAATGCAGGTACTTTAAATCGAAAAATTACCGTGTTAGGAACGCTTTTAAATCAACAAAATACATTGTAAAACTCAGTCATTCTAAATCGTAATATTTTTTTCCCGAAGGACACCCTGGACCCCACAAACAACAAAATCTTCATCTCAGCCATTCTGAATCGTAATATTTTTTCGGAGACCCCTCGACCTTCCATACAACAAAATCTCGCGCCTTCAGCGCTCCAAAATCATCAAAATACATCTTAAAACTCATCTCAGTCATTATGAATCTTAATATTTTCTCCGGGGGATACCCCCAGACCCCCAAACATTCAAAATCTCGAGACTTTGGCGCTCGCACGCTACTTTGTGTATTCATTAATTTTCTGTTAGCGACGCTACTGTCTATAGATGTGGACAAGGATTATATGTAATGATATATGAAAAAAATTATAAAGTATCCATGTGGGTGCGGGGCGCTTGGGGGGTTACAAAATATTGAGGGCATTTCCCTACCTTCCCCCATTACGTTTCATCTTCCTACGCCACTGTGACTGTTCTTGCAAAATAAGAAAGGTATATTTGTAAAATCCTTTTAAAAATGCAATTGACCTTGTGCGTCTTTAACACATAAAATAACCTTTTTGCTTGAGGGATGTTTTAAGTTTTTGTTTGTTTCTTTCTTTTTTACAAGTCCGTTCTGCCACACGTCCCGCTCAAGTTTTTGTATTTGTACACAGTGACCGGTTTAGTTACATGTCTTTTTAGTCACACAAACCTAAGCATTAAGTGGTAACTAATTACATTGTAGCGTCTCTATCATTCTTTAAATTCTAGGAATGCGATACTGTACTTATAGGTATTTTAGACAGCGATAATGGACCGTATGTTTTAACAAGGATTTATAAATATACGTCCTTGGTTTTAATGACATCAACAATTTTGTTGAAAGTGAACGTTTAATAACATGAATCTTATATCTTCACTCTTCTCTCTGTGAACTGCCCACAGACAAAGGAAAGTTCTTCAAAGATAGAATTTTTGAGTGAAAGTTTGACCAATAAAAATGCATATTATTATATCTATAAGCCAATTAAATCAATAAAAATTCAATCTATCAGTCCGGTAAGTCACCTAACTGGTACCTACCCTCACCTATAATTAGAAGAGGCGTTTGTAATATTTACGATAATGTTTCCTTAATTGTATATATTTATATATATATATACATTGTATTTATAAATTATTTTCTGCAGAATACATTTCCTATGATATATTGATTGAACTGATGATGCCGCGCAACCAAAATCACGGACTGAAGCCAAATTAGATATATAAACAAAAACTTACCGGTGTATCCGGCCTTAAGGGTTCCAATATCGGACGATCATCATAAAAATTACACTGATATTTCGGTAAAAAATTAACGGTTTAATAACGCACAAACTGGGGTACAATGACATTACAGTATACACAATCTTCAAAAAATGTGTTAAGTTATATATTCCATTCTTAAAAGGTTATCGTTGGATGAATTTCTCTGAAAAAAATCACAGCTAAAAAAAAATCTTCTGATGATTCTTGTTCAAGCATTCGTGTTGCTTTAGATAAATACACATACACACCTTCTAAAACACAAATTTAGATAGTATAACTTTACTTACATGTAGATCTACAATGCACATGTAGAAAAAATGTAGAGCTATGAAATGGACAAGAATAAGGGTTTTTGTTTTACCAGGGAGGTAACCCCCTGTGATACATGTATACATGTAGTCCTACAGGTAGTTGGTAATTTGGCCGTTGTCCTGCGGATCTCAAAACAGTTTGTCAAAAAATAGGCGAGGTGTTCCGATTGGGCCTAGCAGGTGATCTGGATCGTCTTTGTGCTTTACTGTAAGGTAAAGTCCAAATGCATTCCGAGTAGTCTTAATAGAAAACGTCTTAATAACTTGGCGACACGATGCAATAAAGCGGTGATAAGATGCTATAACTTGGTGACACGATGCAATAATATGGTGACACGATGCTATAACATGATGACACGATGCAATAAAATGGTGACATCATGCTATAATATGGTGACACGATGCTATAACATCGTGACATGATGCAATAACACGGTGACATCATGCTATAATATGGTGACACGATGCTATAACGCGGTGACACGATGCTATAACATGGTGACATGATGCAATGATATAGTGACACGATGCTATAACATGGGGACGTGATGCAATAACACGGTGACATCATGCTATAACATGGTGACACGATGCCATGATATGGTGACACGATGCCATGATACGCACAGAATAATTACCCATACTCTCAATGATTTGTATAAACGTAATCATTCAACGAGCGATCCCAAGGCTCAGTTTTCAACTTACTCTCCAGAGTATTTAATGCGGAGGAGGAAAGCCTTGTTCAGGCACGTCAATCTCCAATCTCAACTCTACCGTTATCTGAAAATCTCAAATCTAAGTTATTAACAACTGACGCATATAGGCAAGCCTTGTTCAGGCACATCTATATATTGACCTTGTATTAACCTATTAGGTGTTTTCACTCCAACTAAAAAACCCCAATAAAACTCTCACTGAAACCGCGGCTTTATATACTGCCGGGCAACGACATTAGCGCCCTCTATTTACAACAATCATATGCCCTTGAACGCTTAACTTACATATAGCTTAACATAAGAAGCGTCTACTTGACGGCGAGACTAACAGACAAAATAGAGCGGACAGCGATTCCAGATAGCATGGGAATACAACCGTAATTCACCATATTTAGTGATGCGTGAGATGCATGAAGCTTCACCAAAATACACAGCAGATCATACTTACTTTGTGAAAGAGTCCCGGGTAAAATAACTATTAATAGGATCATTGAAGACAGATACGGTTCAACTGGAGACTGCTGCGCTAGCCAGGCCATCATAAGACAGTCATCTGTTCAGAGAGAAGAGTCTTTATCAAATACGCAATATAGTCTACTGACTAGTCTTGGTAATGGTAACACCTTTAGGACTGGAGCTGTATTATATTGGATTATGATGTAATTTTAAAGAGTTTTGGTTGGAAAAAGTGCAAACATCTTTTAGAGCCCAACCGACTAAAGAATGTTAGGACTGGAGCTGTATTATATGGATTATGATGTAATTTTAAAGAGTTTTGGTTTGAAAAAGTGCAAACATCTTTTAGAGCCCAACCGACTAAAGAATGTTACATAGTCACAGTGATACAATTTGTTAAAGTTTTGTAATGTATTATTAAAACAACTGGATATTATTTAGCTACTGTGGTCTATAATTTAAGTCTAGTTTATTATATAACACTAGTTAGAAAAAAAAGTTTCAGTCCTTCAGATCAAACTCCGACCGGGGTAGTTATTTTGAAAAAAAAAAAAGTATAAATTTTTATGTAGGAATAATGATCTGTCAGAAAACAATTTTAATTTTGAAATTCATATTTCACCATCTAATCAGTGGCCGGGTCAAAATTCTATCCTGGGCTTAATTTTCTTTACAAAAGGGCAATTTCGAAGGTCTTTTTTATTTAGCTGGTTGTCCCCTTTTTAAATCTGACATCATATTTCAGATATTGATTCAAAATGTCATATCTTTTTATGTTTGACTTGAAACACAAATACATGTCTTTAAAGTCATGATCATTCCATCATTGTGTATTACAGAGTTATCTGCCCTTATGGCTAGGTACTGAAAATTATGTCGCACCAATCCAAACTTTCACACAATGGCAGTTTCAATATGGGAAGACAGAATAAGGTTAGGGAAAAGAGACGTGCTTGTTTGGTGAGAGGAACAAACTGGTAAGGTACATTCGTCACCTAAATTATCAGGTGTCGCAAGCGATGATGAAAGGATAAGACCCAGGTGACCGTAATGACATATGCATGTGTATTTCGACATGTAGATTTATACAGTATCACACAAGTACTTACCTTATCATTCACAATAATGTATGACTATTGCCATATTTATCAATAACAGGCAGACGGACACACAAATAGCACCGATTGCAGACAAACTAATTGCGTCCTATTGCCCCATATATGTACATCGTTATGTCGAATTTGCTGTATATCAAATCTACGCACATTTTGGTATATATCAAAATAGTTCAGTTTATTTTTCTCTGTATTTTTGACTTCGGACTATTTTACCTTGCCCAGGTATTACCGTCACCAAGTTCAAGAGATAAAACGACTTACAATCCAACCCTTGCCATTATAGTATTCACATAAAAAACTAACAAGCAATCAAACAAAAGGTTTATATCAATACAAGAATGAAAAATTATTCTTTATTTATGATACGAAAAAAATAAACAAATGAACAATAAACAAACATGTTTTCAAACAATCGTGACAATCAGTACACTGTTTTGAACATGTGTTATTAAGTGAAGCGGTATACGTAACTGAAATTAGACGCCAAGCCCACAAAATCCTTACGTTATTATAAGAAGTTTCGTGTTCATTCGTAAACATCCCGTTTTTTATCATTGAAATAAAAAAAATCATTATTTTGCGAAAGTTTTTATCCAATACGTTTAAATTCATTTTATGGCCTTAAACCATCCATTAGTACGATTGACCATGCAGCCGTTCACAGCGTAATATATATTCTCATATTGTTTTTCACAAAGTAAACAGTATGACCATACACACGTATGTACATAGCTAGACTATTTATATTATATATTCGGTTGCTTGGCTATATAAATAACTAGATATTTGTACAAGAATCGATATTAAGTACCTGTCTCTGGTCACACCTTCAACAGTGCCTGGACTTTACAAACTAGTACTTGAATTTGATATCAAATTACATCTAATATAAAGCCAAGTACGTCTTGTGCTAGGCTTGTCGAATCAGCACATGTTATGACAACGTTAACAATAAAACGCATGCCTAACAACGCTGTATCACACGGCGTCTGTTATATCATTGACACAAAATCATAGTACTAGTACATGTACTCCATTTTGTTTATTCGTTATTAGGGAAAATGGAAATTTTAGAAAAGATAATTTCTACATCTACTCCCAAAGGTATTTCAATTTTACTATTAAAATGACAATTATTTTTGGTGGATAATAACTGGCTTAAAATGGTCCATGGAATAAAATTATATAAAAGAAATAATATAACCAAAGAAACTTACGTGGTTTTCATATGAAGATGTGATGACCAACATGCAACTGAGGTCATGCAATCCTGTATTAGAATTAAGAATATATCCCTATGTCACACTATATGTAATACCAATCTACAGTCATGTGTCAGGTGGATACATAACACTGCGCCAGTCACTATTATCCAAACATATATGCAGTAAAACGAAAAAGTACGAAGGTCTCTGAGTATCGTATACGTAATCGATTGTGAGTTGTTTGAATTAACAAGAAATCTGTTTTTATTATTTTTCGTTGAACAAATCAATGAGCAGCAGGTAATTATCGATACATGTTATATAGAGACAACAAAACAGAATAACAGTCATATATTGTAACACTAGTAGTATATTTATTTTTATATATATCCTATAGACAGGCTCTATAAAGCTTTCACATTCCTCTATTTTCATTGGCTAATACATGGTCATGTGACATTCAATATATAGTATATTGACTATTGACTCGATGTTTCTATTTTTCGAAACATCGAGTCAATCATTCCTTTGTGAATGCGATATACCACCATAATGCACCTCAACAAAGGTTCATACTTGATATAAATTTGCTATTTCACATGGTTATTACGATTATTATTCCTTTCAAGTATATCTATGAACTATTTAAATTATTATTTATGTTTTGTAAACATGCATTGACATTTAAATGTTAACATTATATTAAAATCACTACGTCTGCTCTTTGTTTCTATAAGTATCGTAAGAACCATCTTGAATGTATTGATGATATATATTCTATACATCGCATATTGTCTGATGCAGTATAGAGAAGAGTTCATTAGTGTTTGTATGTGAAATGTGCATTGATATATATTACATTTGTATTATTATGTGACTTACTTTATTTGAATGTATTATTAAAATATGTATTAAGCAAACCCCCAATGTGATTAACAGTAACGAAACATTTTTAATACAACGCGATTAGCGTTTGTATTATTGTTATCTGGTATACTATATATGTAGGACCTACATTTGTACAATGCCATCTAGTGTTGATCTCTTGAACCATTTCATTCATAAATTTCCTTTCATAAATTAATTCCCTATTCATTGAATAATATTCCTTTGGGCCAATCAAATGGTGGCATTTCTTTTGCTGCATTACTGTGTATGCAGTCATGGGAAAACTGCCTTCTGATTGGTGGAATTCACAGTCTATGTGTAGAATATACACACACCTACTCCCTGACTGGCTGTACATGTGTATAAACATAAAATCTATACACATGGATGGTGACTCCACTATAAAGTAAACTAATTAGAGTATTTTTCTGTGTACAGTAAAATAATGTTTTCAAATTATTATTGATAAGGCTTCCCTCATGTGTACATGGTTTTACCTACATAAGTGTGCAACATAAGAGTCAAGAGTGTAGGACAAAAACTCATTGTTAATGAATATAAGACTTAAATGCTTTCTTTATTGTGAAATTATTTTATGTAGGAGTTTAATTAAGAAGAATGTCAAACAAAACTTATACATACACTGTATAATTTTTTTATGTATTTTCTTTCATACCTACGAGTGTAATACTGGCTGGTCCAGGGCAGTACACTCATGTCGCCTGAGGCTGTATTGCATGGCTACCCATGCAATAAAGCCTCGTGACGTTACGGCGTCAAAAATTTAAACATTTTTTTTTTCACAAATATGACTGGTTTTACTATAAAAGATGCAAACAACGAAATTTGTGTTGAAAATATCACGTGATTTTTCATGTATGGAAAATTGACTTCCAGTCGTAGATTTCGTTATTTCAAAATGGCGGGATGTTATAGTTGTAAAATTGCAATAAAACGTCGAGGTTTGAAAGCCTCGTGTTTTACCACATTTTGTGACCCTCGGGTAGAATATCCCTATCCTTCATATCCACACATGAAAGAGTCTTATATTCTATGATCATTTGAATATTATTAGATTGATATCAAAGTCGGTCACCCAGCCACCAGACATTAGATTGCTGATAGATACACAAAGCCATCAATTAAGCTTAATTTTCCAGGACATACAGTATCTGTTTTCTAGGGAATGGTACATCTCCCCAACATGTTGATGATTTTATAATGGATTGGTCAGATATTCACTATTAGGATTTTTTTTCCACATGGTGTATCAAATGTCATAAAATCAACATAACTTGAAACTAATAAAAATAATTTTGAATTATATTATTATTTGTGGCAGTACTGAATTCATCAAATTCATTTGATTTCATTCTAATTTTTCTGTTTCTGCTGCGTTGTATTTGCTTTGATTTACAAATGTACATCGATTCGTTGAAGTATTGGCGTATCTCAACGATCTCAGGTGTTTGAAGAAATCACCGGCGTTCATAGAGTAACCAAGCGGTCATACCTGGAGAAAACTGAAAATAAACACTATAGTCGGTACATATTTTAAGAAGGAAAGGAAACAACTAGCTAAACACAGCTGAAACTTTTTGGAAGGGAAAAAGGGAGACAACTAAAATTTCACAGATAACGCATCTATTTGGAGGTGTGGGGAATAGGCGGAAGGAATCTTTAGTAGAAATGATAAATGAGATTAAAAAAACGTTTTTCTAGGCTACTTACCGGAATGTTGATGTGATGTAAAACAAAATAATTTAACTTCAACATCCTATTTTGTTAACAGCTTAAATGCAAAACTCGTTTATCTAAATCCAGCTAACGTTCTACACCCATTTCACTAAGTCAGTAAATAGCGGTTGTCTGTCTGTTGTCGCACCACAAATAAAATCTTTCTAAATGATCGTTAATTGTTGATCTTAAACCATTTTATATCTTCTAAGTGTGATTTTATTTTTTATCCGTTTCCAAGCCATTCGGGGGTGAAACATCATGGGGGTAAAGGGGAGGGGGGGTGTAGGCTAACCGATTTCACATTTTTTTGCGTATTTTAGCAATTACATAAGAGGCATAAATCTGTCTACCATTAGACAGCTAAGAGAAATTTTGTTATTAGACCAAGTGGTTCGTCTTCCACAGGGGCAAAAAAGTGGCTGCAATTACTTAGCTCAGTTGGGATCCTGAGACAAGTTGGTCCCATCAACCAGATGGACTTTATTACCGAGATATAGTCGCTATTGACAAGTTGTGACTGTATTTTGATGCATTAAGCTCCAAGATAGTGGTGTACGTGTATTTTCTACATACCTTTATACATACATGCAATATTTACACTCGACGATACATCACTCGGAATTCTGGTTATCAAAACTGCAAAATAACGCGGAATGTTTCTTTTTCACTATTGCGAAGATTAATAGTACCTCAATGATTGGTCCCGGACAGAGAAATCTCTAACCCGTGAGAGAAAATAGCTTCTTTCTAACCCGAGGCTTGTCGATTTTCCTTTCCAGCAAATACGCAAATTCATTCAAAGCGTTGTCAATTGATTAAAAAAGGCTATGTTTGTGCAGGTAGTTTTAACAAAAATGAATGCGAAGATTTCAGGCCCTTTAGGCCTTTTGAAAATCACAAACGGAAAAAGTAATATGATTTTAAAGGGATAACTAGTAGTACTTTTGATATGCAAAGTTTCAAGAAAATTGGACTGTGGGCAGTTTCTATGAGATTTTTAACATAAGCTTGAACACCACCTTTACATCAAGATCATGCTAGCTTTATTTTGTTTGGTTGGAACATCGTGTTCTCGTGGATGTGGATATTCGAATATAGTAATAGCTGGTTACTGGCTAGGGTTGTGTCTGTCTCTCTCGATTTATCTAGGTTTAATGCTAAATTCAAAATGCTGTACAAAAGAATGTCACTTTGACATGCGTCTATATAGAGATTGAACAGTGTTTTGATTGCGTTAAAGGTGGTATGAACGCAATGGGATACAGACATATTCAATGTAGCGCGTTAGCGCTACATGTAGAATATGTCTGTATCCCATTGCGTTCATACCACCTTTTAACGCAATCAAAACACTGTTCAATCTATATATTTACATAAATAAGTCTGCTTTTACGTCAAATTTAAAACGGTGATGGTTGCTAAGTTGGGTAACTACGGTAGTCAGGATGACGAAGATATAGTTCCGATTGTTGAATGTTATAGCTGCAGTTTCGTTTGAAATATAACAATGACACCTTTCAATTATTTTTAAAATATGTTTTTTTTTTCAATTTGATAATATATCAATAATGTCCATTTCGAATAAAAATTGAGATAACCGAGGCGGGAACGACTACCGGTACGGTATCGTTGTCAGGGTAGTGATGCGGTCCGAAGTGGGAGCGAACCGCCATATTTGATTTTCAACCGAGGAAAGTTACTGTGATATAGTCTATTGATGGTATGGACCGTTGAGCTACTGAATGTTTGTCATGTATGTATAGGTCTACGAATACGAATATAGACTAAATTCTTCATAGTCATGACTTTTATTTTATTGTACGGATGATAGACAAGTGTTTGCGTGAGTGTAGGCCTATTTTGAATGCTAACGGTGGTAACGCTGATGATACTGTTTCGGATAGGCTTCCTGTAATGTTTATTTTCTGGAAACCTGTATATGATCTGTTAACCTATTGTTATTTTTTTTCCCCTCCTTTTGGTACCGCTTAGATGCTCCAAGAATCATATTTAGGTGAAATGAGTGACCGTACACACATGTACTAACTGAAGTAACTATGGAATTCCCCGAACATTCCTGAGAAAGCCCTCCGGTTGTAGCCCGACCAGCAAATCATTTTGTTGTTTACTGCCGTTACAATGCTAGAACACATCTTTTGTTTTGATGTCAAATAATATTTAATTGGATCTAATAAAAACTCTTCATTGTTTTATTGAAATCCGTCAACTTATGAACGCAAAATCTTATCGAAGCGTGAACTAGAAGTAGTCCGAACCTGTACTGCGTTTGTATTCATACGTCATTGCGATTACGTTAATTTGAACGCAACGCCCTCCCATTGACTATATAGGGGCATATGTAAATATATTGAAAAGCAAATAGGTTCGAGCAGGTTTACCGCTGATCCACAAAACATGGCCATAAATCCACGCTACCGTTACCCGGAAGATGTTTCGCTAGTGTAATTCTGTGGTATGTGACAGAGTGACGTTGATTATTTAAACCAACTATAACATATAGATTCTGAAATCATTTATTTAGACTGTGAAAACGATTTATAACTCTGTGTTCGTCCTCGGTAAATCGGATGCGCTACTCTCCAAGGAAAAGCTTAAATATATAAGTGCGATACAAAACTGACTAACTGGAGAGGTCTCAAAATGAACCTTCCTACAAATGTTTTTCTCACCCGGTAGTCCTGCTGCTATTTATGATACTCATCCTACCAGGGACTCTATCTCAAAGTAAGTAGTGTGTTTGTTTAGGAGATTTAGGATCTTAATATTGTATGAGAGGTGTGGTGTGTTTTTGTACAGTATGAAGTGTGTATTTTAGAGTACGAAGGGTGTATTTAAGAGTATGTATTGTATATTTTGGAGCATACAGTGTGTATTTTGGAGTATGAGGCGTGTATTTTAGAGTACGAAGTGTGTATTTTAGAGTATGAAGTGTGTATTTAATAGTATGAATTGTAGATTAAAGTATAAAGTGTGTATTTTGAGTATGAAGTGTGCATTTTGAGTATGAAGTGTTTCTTTTAGGGTATGGAGTGTTTAGTTTAGATATAAAGTGTGTTTTTGGAGTAGAAAGTGAGTATGTTTTACAGTATGAAGTGTAGTTTACAGTATGCAGTGTATATTTTAGAGCATAAAATGTGTATTTCACGTTGATAAATCTATAGAGTGTACCTAATCCTTGTAACATTGAGAAGGAATTGAACACAATAAACGATTAGGTTAACATAATTAATTTATGTTGAATTAGAGAAATGTAAAGTTAGCACCGGATCGGGATTCGGGATTCGACATAACCAAATCCGGTGCAACACAATTATTATCGTTATATCCAGTTTTCAATTTTTAATAACGAAATCCAGGTACCGAGCACTATTATTGGCGTTATTCAGTAAAAATATAACTAAAGATCATCATATAGAGTACTTATTAAAACCGTAAATACACCACCTTAGATCGTTTTTTATTTTTTTTTTTTTTTTTTTTTTTTTTTTTTTTTTTTTTTTTTTTATTATATTTTTTTTCATTTCGATAATCAGTATTTAATAACGAATCCGGTGAGTGGTATGGTAAGTCGTAACTGAAGAAAAAATAAGATGCCGGTACCTGATGGCGTTATTCAGAATTGAAAACCATACAATAACGAATACGTGCTGGACCGTTAAAAATTTTTATTAATTGGCTAAATGAAATGTAGATAATAAACGAATCGTTTTTAATTATTAAAACAACAATATCCAATGCATTTCTACTTAACTGAACGTCTAAGAAATAGCTACATGTAAGTTTTTGACAGTCAAGCACAGTGAGGGGGGTTGGGGGGGTGGGGATGCAAGAGCTATATATAGTATCCAGGTATATCGTTTCTATTAAACCATGCTCGTTGTTTTGATTTAATCTTTTTACCAAAATTAAATATCTAACAAATTCCCTTCAGTAAGCCAAGTGGGTGTTCTTATAAGAATGCCTTATATTATTAATTCCACTAACACCGGATATCTCCCCTTATTCATATTATCTCAAAACTGGTAAGACAAAGTCCAATCCAGCATCAAATTTCACTCTTTTAGTTATTTATATTCGAGCCAAAGTTATTGTACGATTAACTTCACTCAAAAGTAATCATAAAAACATCTTTGATCGGCTTTCCTGTGACACGTCGATGTAAGTGATAGCACATCAGTTACAGTACAGCTATAAGCCACGGATCTATTCATGACGTCACACGGTTTAGAGCTTGAAAATATGCATAGATCGGGTGGTCAGATATAATAAACGTGTGCGGAATTGATTGATATATTTAATTAATACATTAAAAAGCGAGTACTATTTAATGAAATGATTGCCCCACATACTACATAAACTTTTTATATTATTGTATTGGACACAGGTGTTAATACCAGACAGTTGGAGCTCTGGCATATTAACGTCCAGATTTTTAAGAACAAAGGTTGTTGTAAAGAATTAGATAATTACAGAGCTATAACCGCTAGGTACTCGTGCTTGGGTATTGAGTTTTTACGTCAATAATAAATTCCAGGACTTCAAACACTGGTCAGATGAAATTAATCTTATTAGTTGCGCTCAGGCGGGCTATTAGAAAAGGACACTCGACGCATAGATTAATATTTTCAATTTTACATGCTCTGACATCTTTGTATCTGGCCTTCAGGTAAAAAGCTCTATTGTGCTTTTAATTGATTTTAGGAAGGCCTTTCGACTCGGTCTGGGTATAGGTTTATGGGGGGTAAAAAATGATAAAAATGTAACATAACTGGGAAGATATTTAATGTTTTATATGGTAGTATTCTAGCACTAAATCTTGTGTGAAAAATGGTAATGAAATGTCACAAATGTTCAGCTCCAACCAACTTCGGTTGGAAACAAGGGGAAAATTGCTCTCCGTTTTTGTTTGCTCTGTATTTGAACGACTTAGAAACGTTTTTTTATTGAAAAAATGTTGATTGTTTGTCTAAAATTTATGAACTGTGTCGCGACCAATATTGATATGTATGTTAAACTTGTTTAATTATTTTATACGCTGACGACACTGTTTTAATGTCCGAAACTGCGTACTGGTCTTACAAAATATGTTAAAAATAATGAGTTTGAAGAACAATGTCAAAAATGGAAACTTGAGGTTAACTCAAAGAAAACAAAAGTTGTAATTTTTTTCACAAACGAAAACCTACAGGAAGAAACCGATTTTTGGTGTTCAAAAAGCAACTAGATATTTTTCAAGATACTTTCTCATACTTAGGTGTACTATTTAACTACAATATGGAAGCTTCACAGCTGCCAAAAAACAATCGAGTATCAAGCCAATAAAGCACTTTTTTGCTCTTTACCGTAAGATAAAAAAATATTAATCTTACCTGTTGATATACAACTTAAGTTATTCGATTCATTAGTTACTCCAATATTATTATATTCATGTGAAATACATGGGGGTTACGAAAATACAAGTAGTGTATGTGAAAATAAAAACAATACAAAAAATAAATACATTTAATCTACAGTTCTGTAAAGAGATTCTTGGTCTACGAAAAAATACATCTTATTTTATGATTTCGGGACGATGAAACCGGCAGTGTTATCCTCTTAACCTGGTTAATATAAAACTAAAAAATGATAAAATTTTGGTATACTCTTCTATCCTAATGAAAGCAAACTGTCTAGTTTTATGAACAAATTGATGTATATCTCTCCATGTAATGGTCAGATTGAGTTTTAAATGGATGAAATATCGTTAAAAAATATTTAAGACGAGTGTTGGAATTTAAGTTTTGTATTGGTTTACATCAGAGAAATTGTCTTACCTATTATTATAATTATCTTCATTGCTTTTATTATATCTAAAAAATTGCTGAAGACCCAAGTTTATACAAACATGGTTTAAACCAATTAGAAAACACGCCGAGAGGAACAGACATATTCTCTATATATAAATACCAATTTTGGATTCGAAGGATTTTCTTACTGCCATTTAAATGTATAAAGTACAGAGATAACAATATGTAGAATTTAGAACACTCAAATATAAAATTTGCTGTTTGAAAACTGGAAGAGTGGGCTGGGATTAGGGCGTCAAGTTAGAGTATGTCCCACTTTGTAGCGCAGGTACTGGAGATGAGTTCCATTTTTTATTTGTAACCATATTGTTCGCCAATTGCGTAGTAATTGTATCACCCTAGCATTGTGATTATGTAGTAGGTAA
>NC_091141.1:28522154-28609654 GCF_041381155.1 Argopecten irradians
ATACATACATACATACATACATACATACATACATACATACATACATACATACATACATACATACATACATACATACATACATACATACATACATACATACATACATACATACTTACATACATACATACATACATACATACATACATAATACATCCTTACATACATACATACATACATACATACATACATAATACATACATACATACATACATACATACATACACATACATACATACATACATACATACATACATACATACATAGCATACATACACACCATACACACATAATACATACAAAACATACCATACATACATACTTACATACCTACACACACACACATCACACACACACACTCACCCCCCCACACACACACACACATACATACATACATACATACATACATACACACACACACACACACCCATACATACATACTTACATACCTACACACACACACACACACTACCTCACCCCCCCCACACACTCACATACATACATGTACATACATATTGTACACATTTATTATCTACATCTAATATCTCTCTATTAACATGTAACATGTATGTAAACATTTCGAACATAACACACTTCATTCATCAAACAACATCTATATTAAATATAATTGATTAGTTTAATTGGCTCACTGAATCATTCTTGTTTCATCATAGTGGGTGATGGCGATTTATTATGTTATTTACATCTAATTTTCAAATATTAATAAGTAAAGAAAAATAATTACCAATTCATCTCGATCATGGATGCTGGATAAGTAAGTATATAAGGTTATAACGAAAGCAGGCGGAGGGCGCGCGGTAGCCTGATCAATTGCACAGAGAGCCAAATTTCGTGTTTTTTTCTTATCAACTCTAGCCACATAGATCGTTGCTATCTGTACAATGACCAGGACTTTTGTTTTTCACTTAGTATTTCATTTTGATAATTATTTTTGGTAAGTAAGTAAGTAGAAAATCCGGATACTTAATACACCTTTCCCGGATCCCATAGCAAAAAACTGTATTAGGTAGTACCACATTTCACTCCGGTTACATCAATACACGTGAGTCCTGGATAATATTATTTCCACATTTGTATCCATATTTATCTTGTCTGTACATGTTTACAATATTATTCATAGTATTGTGTATTGTCTGTGATTATTGAAAAATTAGATACTATTAGGCAGGTGTTTTCATAATTGTCTGTCATTATCTGCTTATGATTGTCAGAATGTTTTTGAGTTTCGGAGTTTTATTTCTAGGAGTGGTATTGAAATTTTGGTATCCAGTCAAGTGCAACTCTATTTATTAACTTGGGGGTAAAAATAAGTGAAGGTTTTATGATAGCGACACGCTTTAAATAATTTAGAAGGCTGATAAGGAGTGTCTGTCGTTTGTTTTGATATTTAATTATATTTCTAAACTTTTCCATATGGGACCCATTTAAAAAGTGAAAGTTATTTGTGCTGACAAACGGATTTTCATCGTCGTATACACCTATCAAATGGTCCTTGTCTTCTAAAACGTGTGTCGATCAAATTTTGCTAATAAAATCATATATTAACTGAAATAACTGTGTTGCGAACGGGCAGTGGTAGAACATGTGACTTTGTGTTTCTCTCTGGTTATTACACATGTGACATTTACCATTGGATCTGTTCATGATTCTTAAAGATGCTCCACCGTTGACGAATGGTATTTTTTCACTATCAAAAACAGAAGCAGACGATTTGGTATTTTTCTTCAGTTACAAAAGTTACTTACTTTACACCATTTCCACCATTGAAAAGTTTGAGCTTCTAATTTTGCTTAAAGTTTAAAATATAAAAAATAATTAATTGCATCCAGAAAAAATTCCCTGACACTATATCCTATATGGAATGAAGAACTGATTGCGCATGCACCAAAATCAAAACAAATTATTTTATATTATTTTTTGTGTTAATTAGACATACATATACACGATTAAACCCCAATTATTGTTCAAATGATAAGTATCATTTATGCTCTGTCGGCAGTGGAGCATCTTTAATTTATATTCAGTGTATATAATTCTGTGCAAACATTTCCAGTTAAATACTTTTATCTTGTTGTTTGTTGCTGTCATTTTACCTAAACTGGTTGTCCAAATTATTTTCCAATTAAAAGTTCTTTGAAATTCAGTTTCCCATTTAGATTCTGCTTTTGGTCTATTGTTTGGTAACCTGACCTGTTGTATCAGTTGGATTTTAAAATCTTTTGAATTCATTGTTTTAGTGTTACATTTCTGTCTAAGTAGCAGTTCAAAATTGTCATTAATGGATATAATTTGTTTCGGATTTGATGCTTGAGTATCTACAAATCTCTTGGTTATTTTCCTTTAGAATTCTAATAAAATTTCTTGGAATTGATTTTTTTATCTGAGCATACTAGCTATCCAGTTTCTCCTAGATACAAGTTTTTTTGAAAAGTCTCTCACTTACTATGAAATCATTATTTTCAATATCTCAAATATCTGAAACTTTTTTCATGCCACTTTTTAGAAAAGAAGTGAAGTAAAGCGGTTTACCCTGATATTGAATATGAATATTACCAAAGAGATTTTGGTTAAGTACATCAGTTTTACTGTATACCTGTATTTGTACTTGACTTAAAATTTGGACCATGCCTTTAGACAATTTAAATAAAATTTAGAAATTGTTTGTTCATTGATTATGCCTTTTAGATCTGAGCAGGAGCACAGAAAGTATTCATAACCAAACTCTTCCAATTTTCTTTAAAAATGTTTACCAATAATACTCCATTTATCCATATTTGAAGGGAGTATTTTGAAAATTGTTTTTAACTGTTTACACTGTATGAAGGTTTCAATGTCTATCATTCCCATACCTCCATACTCTATATTACTACAACATATCTTTCTATCTAATTGATGTGTTTTCCAATCCCACAGAAAGTTCCAAATGAGGCTGTTCAATTCTTGTACATATTTCTGGGGAATTCCTCGAGCTTCAATTTCATATCCAATCGTAGATATTACAAAGGTTTTGATAATAAGTATTTTTCCTTTGAATGTAAGATTTCTTGTCTTCCAGATATGTATACAATTTTCTAGTTTTGTAATTTTTGTTCTCCATATTTTATCATCATCAATATCATACCCGTGATGGACTCCCAGAGTTTTGACATTTGTTTTAGTCCATTTAATAAAGTCAAAAGTTGGATTTTTATTTCTGGAAGCCCCAATGTATAAACCTTTAGTTTTTTCGTAGTTTATTTTTGCACCAGACGCCTTTTCATATAATTTCAAAATTTCAAAGGCATGTGTTGATGGATTGGTCATTTTCATTATAAAGTTGTGTACCATCTGCAAACATGGTAAATTTTGCTTCTCTATTTTCATGGCTTGGTAGCTTAACACCTTTTATATTTTGATTTGGCTCTAATTGCACAGGCAAGAGGCTCAGCTTGAATTATATACAAGAGCGGGGCGATTGGGCAGCCCTGTCGTGCAGATCTTGAAATATCAAAATATTTTGAAATAAATACATTTGTTTCAATGCAAGTTTTTGAATTTTTTAGAAGCATATATATCCATCCACAGAAAGTGTTCCCAAAATTAATTTTTTTCAAGCAATGCATGACCCATTCCCAGTCCATTCTATCAAATGCCTTTTGCTGATCTAAAACAATAATTGAGCCATTTTGATTTTCCATATCAGAATATTTTATAATATCTTGAATCATTCTATTTGCTTCCATTATATTTCTTCCAGGAACAAAACCAAATTGATCGGGGTGAATTAGTTTTTTAAGAACTGGTTTTAGTCTGTTAGCTAATATTTTAGCAATAATTTTGTAATCAACATTAAGTTATGTAATAGGTCGCCAGTTCTTTATGTCTTCCCGATCACCCTTTTTAAATAATAATTTAATGATTCCTTTGTTTTGAGTTTTTGTGAGTTTGTTGTTGTCAAGTATCTTTTTAATCAATAAGATGAATTCATTTTTTATTACATCCCAATATATCTGGTAGAATTCACTGATTAACCCATCTTCTCCCGGTGTTTTATTTCTCTTAAGTGTTTTAATTGCTTTTTCAATTTCGTATTGTTCTACAGGTCGGTCAATAAAATTGCGTTCCTCATCTGATAGCCTATTTTCTATGTGTTCTGTTAAATCACTTGCACTCCCTTCATCCCATCCTTCAGACCTAAAAAGGGTTTCATAAAAGGCTATTTGTTCGTCTAGTATATTTTTTTATTCCAGTCTTGTACTTACCATCCCTGCCTTTGATTCTGTACCATTGCTTGTTTTCACCATTTTTTTTTCAAGACTAAAATATTATTTACTAGATTTTTCATTTTCTTCATAAGATTTTACACTACATCTTATTCGGGCAGCATCACTTTGATTTGTGTAATATTGTTTTATTTTTATTTTAATTTTATTGATTTCATCCTTGTTCTCAATTTCTAGTTTTTCTAACTTTTCTTCAAGATATTTTATTTCCTTTCTTGAAACATTCAGTGTTTTACTTACTTCAATACAGAGTTTCTTAATTTTCAACTTTGTTATATCCCACCACTCTAAGATATCATCATGTTAAAAGTGTTCTTAAAAATCTAATCTGGTTGGAGATAACCTTAAGATTCATTTTCCATGTGCCAGGACCCCTCTCTATTTGTTTTGATAACAGTTTAAAAGATATAAGATCATGGTCACTGTATGGACAGTGTTTAATTTTCTCATAAAAGATATTTGGGTTTAATGTATCTTCAATTAATATCAAATCAATTCTGGATTTCGATTTACCTCTTTGAAATGTGTATCTCTTTATACTTTTGGAACAGTTTCCTTTTCAAATTCGAAGTTGACAAAAATTAACTGCTAGCATTATTTTCTAATTTTATGACATACAATAATGCATTTAAGTCAGTAGATGTAACAGATTAAATTTGCCAAATTGTCTATATAGATACCGTGGTAATGGAGTGTCAAATCACAAATAACCTGTACATATTTTGTATAGTGTGTAACATACATGACAATGAATTAGCATATTGATGTAATCAATATAGAGATACAATCATGCATACACAATACATTTGTACATGTACATGTATATATGTACATAATATACATGTGTATATATGGAGTTTAAGAGACAAGTGTAATAAGGCTAGATTTTATTAAGACATTATTATATCTGATTTAAAAACTGAAAACATGAACTTAAAATATTGATAAAAAATTAATATTGTGATGCTAATATATTAACTCAAATTACTTGTATACAAGACTCCACAACTGACTTGAACTTCACAAAATTCTTGCTGCGATTAATTTTAGAGGACTCTATAATTTTTTATTGAAATTATTGCATATTTTATTAAATTTTATAATAACAAGACCTAATATTGGCTAGTCATCCACAGCAGACTCAAAATTTTGAAGACTTGAGATTATCAAGAAGCAGAGAAATAATACCGGTCTAATATTAACTAGCTGCAATGGCAGATATTTCTAGACAACATTGTCATCAGATCTAGGGTTACAATTCTGTCCCATTTACCGTAGTGTTGCAAAACATCTAATGATGAACATGACATAATTAGAAGACTGCAGGTGTCAAGAAAATTTGATATTGAACTGATTTATGTTATGTAAAAAGCATATCAAAATGCATGACCTACATAATATAATAATGTACATATATTTGAGTTTATCTTGCAGGTGCTTTGTCATGACAAGCACTCGATGACAGCCATGCATTCCCAGTAATATGCAGTAACAATAACCGGTAGTGTGTGTTGAAAATCTACAACTAGGATCTACAACTGTTTATGATCTTGC
Organism: Argopecten irradians; assembly: GCF_041381155.1. Taxonomy (NCBI): domain Eukaryota; kingdom Metazoa; phylum Mollusca; class Bivalvia; order Pectinida; family Pectinidae; genus Argopecten; species Argopecten irradians. Next base: position 28,527,989 of record NC_091141.1, read on the forward strand.
CACAGATCTTACGCGGCAGCAATATGACATTGTATTAATAAGTCAAATTTGATAAATAAACATCATTGTATACTTATAATTGATACCAATCCTAACACATTTTTGCAAATTGATTTTGAGAATGCTTATTTTAATATGCTGTTCAGAATTCTTAGTGTTCACTTTATGCTACATGTATGTATAGAGGCAATACCACAGATTATATATCAGCAGTAAAATCACTTGTCCGGCGGGCGAGTGGCACACTAAAATTTACTTGCCCGGATCAATTTTCACTCGTCCCTGACAACCGGACAAGTGCTTTTCCGGACCCCTGCATACTTAATCTGTGGCTTTAATGAAAAGTGTTCTGTAATGTTGCAGCAAAGTATCAAGAACTGTTCATTACATATTTAATATGCCTGCATATATCCAGATGGACATGTATCACTAAAGAGCACTACATGTACCGGTAAAATAAAAATAACGTTTTGTTATGTTATGCTATGTTATTTTATGCAAGTATTTTTGAATAAACGTAATTAAACACAGTTCACTTTGGATTTTGATGCAGCAACCAATTCTTTATAGGACAATTAACCCTTAGTTTTTAGTTAGATCATCTGAGCTGAAGGGTAAGGATGACCTATAGTAGAGATTTAACGATTCACATGGATGCATCAATGTATTGCATCCCTTGGTATTGCATCAATGCATCGTGTACAATTTATTTGTATCTTGATACCTAAAAATAAAAATTGAACATTGGATTATCTCCCTTGGTTAATGTCACCCGAAAGTTTTTTAGTAACAAAATTGTGGAATCACATGAAGAGCAAAACACTAAACTTGTGTCAGCGCCTGTCACCTATAAGGCCACTTGCTGGTCTTATTTCAAGTTTCTGTCTATAAAACTCGCGTCTATTGTAGTGAGTGTAAGCAAAAAATAAAATTTTCCTGAAATACAACACACAAAATTAGTGTACCAACCTAACAAGACATTTACAACAACACCACGACATTTGAAGTGTCTATCAAAATATCGCGATGCGTATCATATCGTGAACCATGTAACGTGATATGTATTGTAGCGTCAGATACCCCGCGATACACAGCACTAATAACCTATAAGCATCATGCACCTTCCGTCGTTGTGCATAAACTTTTCACTCAAACAACTTCTTCTCAATATCAGAAAGGCCCACTGATATTTGGTTTGCGGCATGCTAGAAAGAAGGGCTACCAAGTTTGTTCAAATGATTTACCTTGATTTACATTCAAGGTCACAGGGATCAAAAAGGCTAAAAAGCTTTAAAGATATGCTGGAATAAAAGGCTTACAAGTTTGTTCAAATAAATGACCTTGACTGCCATCCAATGTCACAGGGGTCAAAAAGGCTATAACTTTAAACAACATTTTGTGAATAACTAAGAGGCCTAGAGAACTGACAATGGGCTTGTGACATGCTGGAATGAAGGGCTACCAGGTTATTCAAATAAATGACCTTGGCCACCATTTAAGGTCACAGGGGTCAAATAGGCTAAATTCTTTTAACAACATCTTGCGAAGGCCTGGAGAACTGGTGTTGGGCCTGTGACATGCTGGAATGAAGGGCTACAACAGTCAATGACCTTGACTGCCATTTTAGGCCACAGGGGTCAAACAGGCTTAAATATTTAAAACGACTTGTGAGTAACTAAGAGGCCTAGAGACCTGATATTGGGTCTGTGACATGCTATGAAGGGCTACCAAGTTTGTTCAAATGAATAACCTTGACCTGCATTCAAGGTCAAAAGTCATCAAGTTAAAGAGTTCTTTTTATTGCCTTAATTATTTGCCATTACTATTTTTTTTAAATGTTGTATTGTGCCAATAGTCAGATGATCATTACGACTCATGATCCTTTTGTTGTTACTTGCATTTAATTTCTTGTCTTGATACCGGTAATTCTCTTAGTATCTGCCTTTCCTTCTGTAGTTGATCTATACCACTGAGTTCATCCAGAAAGTTTTACATGTAAATTGTAGATATTGCATATAGTTCCTTATCAATGCTATCTGTAAACAACATTTGAAATATAAGTCATGAAACTTGTGAAAAGCAATATCATTATCTGTTATTATACGCCATATAGGGATATACATGTGTCAGATTTTACTTCGCTCTTTAATTGAGTCTTAAGGAAAGTTAGCTTGTTTCCCTTGTTGTCATTTTCTAGCAAATAGCTTTTAGCTATATGTCTCCATGACCTTGTCCTCAAGATCAATAATAAAAAAAATGTTAATTACACTTTCACTTCTCTCTGAGGAGATTAGATAGGAACACATTTTTTAACTCGTAGGTTCCAGTGATTTTCATTTTTGCTACAAAAAATGTACCATCCCACGATGGTAGCTATTAGAATCGGTCGCTTTGCCTGCCATGTTGTTGGGATTTTACGTGGTTATCAATCTGTTCACTTTGATTGGCTGGCCAAAATGATTTACGTGTGTTGATTGGTTACTTGTTGTTGGAAGATTTCATGTGTGTAAGGGTTACCAGTGAGGAAATGATTGCAAACACATTATCATCAGATAAACCCAGAGAAGTCTTAATGTTTTTTTCTGGTTGTCGGACATTATTCTCAGAAATCACACAAGGCGTCGCAACACGTACTAAATAGAAACATTGTCGGGAGCGCGTGGAGCATCTATATATAGCCTAACTAGTACTGTTAGCAAGATGATCATGACCTACTTGTAAGAACTGTCTGTTCATGGGAGATGCTGAAACAAAATTAGGCTTTACTTAGGGGATATTTGTGGAACTGTATGCGCTAAAGTTAAGTACAGTTTTAAACGAAATATTATGCTTGTTTCTATGCGTATACTATGTATTTCACCAACTTGTCCAAGTACATGTAAATGTATATCAGTACATTGTATATTTTACGGAAAACTTGTTTGCATTAGGAAAAGGCCCACTACACCCGCTGAACAACTATTAAAATAAATAAAACGTTTAGTTTCATAACAGGTCATATTATGTTCCTAGCGTCGTCATAATTACAACGCGTTAGTAGACCATTTCTGCGCCACATGGTAAAAATTCAATTTATTATGTTATAATTGTTTTAAAAACACTTTTAGTTCTTTTTTGTTTCTGAAAGGTAGCCTAGTGGCCTTTTCAGGAATATCATGAAGTTGATAATCTTTTACATTGAATGTGAAAAGCATTTGAATTATCATTCTTCAAAAATGAATTGTCATAAGAACGATGGCAGCTAACTGTGAACAAAACAATTCGTCAAGCTTTCCTATCTTTGCTTCCTTATAAATAATGCTGTATGGTAGCCTTCTTAGCTTTTTGGGAAGCTAAAACTTGTTTTTTTATGTTTTATTATTATTTTTTTTTCAGTGTCTTCCACTCTAAAATAATGGCCAGAACTAGAGTTTGAGATCAAAATCCTGACTATTGATAATTTATTTTCCATAAAAAAGTGGGGAAAAAAATGGGGTCAGGGGTAAAAAAAATAGGGTCGGTCGGGTAACCCTTAACAGACATATATATAGATTTTTGGCCTAATACTACATACAATGTATACTATTCTAAAACAACATTTTATCTGTATAGAAGTCTTTAGAATATATTGCAGCTAATAAATTTCATATGAAAATTAATAACTGATCAGCGATTTTTAGGTCATCTGACCCGAAGGGTCAGGATGACCTATAGTCGTCATGTTTCGTCCGTCGTCGTGCGCCGTCCGCCGTGCGCCGTCCGCCGTGCGTTAACTTTTCACATTTTGAACTTCTTCTCAAGTTTGACCAGTGGGATTGAGCTGAAACTTACCTGAAATGATCCTGAGATGGTCCCGACAAAGTGTTGTTATTTTTCGGGTCGATCCGAAATCCAAGATGGCCGCCACAGCCGCCATCTTGAAAACATATTTTGAACTTCTTCTCAAGTTCTACCGGTGCAATTTGACGGAAACTTGCATGAAATGATCCTGACATGATCCCGACAAAGTGTTGTTATTTTTCGGGTTAATCCGAAATCCAAGATGGCCGCCACAGCCGCCATCTTGAAAACACATTTTAAACTTCTTCTCAAGTTCTACTGGTGGGATTTGGCTGAAACTTGCATGAAATGATCCTGACATGGTCCAGACAAAGTGTTGTTATTTTTCGGGTTGATCCGAAATCCAAGATGGCCGCCACAGCCGCCATCTTGAAAACAAATTTTGAACTTCATCTCAAGTTCTACCGGTGCGATTTGGCTGAAACTTGCATGAAATGATCCTGACATGGTCCCGACAAAGTGTTGTTATTTTTCGGGTCGATCTGAAATCCAAGATGGCCGCCACAGCCGCCATCTTGAAAACACACTTTGAACTTCTTCTCAAGTTCTACCGGTGCAATTTGGCTGAAACTTGCATGAAATGATCCTGACATGGTCCCGACAAAGTGTTGTTATTTTTCGGGTCGATCTGAAATCCAAGATGGCCGCCACAGCCGCCATCTTGAAAACAAATTTTGAACTTCTTCTCAAGTTCTACCGGTGCAATTTGACTGAAACTTGCATGAAATGATCCTGACATGGTTCCGACAAAGTGTTGTTATTTTTCGGGTCGATCCGAAATCCAAGATGACTACCATGACACTATATCTAATTAAATTGGGCCTCTTGTTTGAAATAAAATTTGTTGAAAGAAATTGAAAATGATCCTGACATGATCCTGACAAAGTGACACCATATATAATTAATTTTACTATTGTCAAGGTAGTCAGATGACCGTTAAGGCCCTTTGGGCCTCTTGTTTAATATAATTACATTTGTATATTTGAAATAAATGCACATAAACAATACATGTATATCATATTGATACATATTAATAACTTCAAACTGATGTGAACAAATATTATTATTTTCTCCATTTTTACAGGTGAAAGACTGAGCCCATATGTTGCTTTCTGTTGTATTGGGATGGCTGTCAGTGTGTTGTTCTTAACCTAGTCAGACTCGCCAGCATTTAGGAAACATTCATGGACTTTATGAATTAAACATTATCGGGACAACAATCATGAAAGAGCTGGACTGAAAGACTTTTCACAGAAATATCCCTTTCTCCTGAATAAAATGGACATGAGACTATTTGTAAATGACGAATTCGAAATATGAAGCAGTTATGTGTAAAGAGTAACTGATCACCATCTCATAATAATAAAGGTACAGATACATCATATGGCACTGCTTGTGTAAAACCATTGTCAAAGATTACCATCAGATGGAGAAAAAAGATAAGGCCTTATTATTTAATGGGGTACTGCTTGTGTGTAACCATTGTCAGAGACTAACATAAAATGGAGAAAAAAGAATTTATGCACAGTGGTTTATGTACCTTTAAGTTAGCTAGTCATTGCTTGTAAAAAATAGTTAGTAAGCTTGAGCTAAAAGTATGTGTGTTGACAAAATGACGGTTTGAATATTTCATGAACTCTTTCACCCCTGAAATTTCATAATGAACAGGTCTAATCATTGATTAAGAAGAGGCTAAATGTATATTGAGGGGTGAACAAGTTAAGACAAGCATCAAAGTCCCAGAAGTATTAAACATTACATGACATTCTTATGGGAAAGTTAACTTTCCAATAAGACTTTTACTGTATGCATGCTTCTAGTATAGATTTGAATTACGGTATTATTAACAAGGTCGTATAGTTTGACGCGAAAATGAACGTATGAAATTAAGTGCTTGTATAAAAGATAAAGATGTTTGGTATGTAGTAAGGTGTGTAGTGAAATTTTAGTACATGTATGTATAGGTAAGAGAGATGTGTGAGTATATTATTTAACTGATATCTGTGTGAAATTGCATTCATATGTTTTAAAATAAAACATAATATAAATCTATTTGATTTCATGTATTTTTTATGTATCATTTGGCACTGAAGAAGTTAAATATACCTTTTGTCTTGTAAATGAATTTGTTTTCTTGACTGGAAAGAATGGATTTCTATTTGTTCTGCATATAGTAGAAGAGTAGTTAGGGTCAACTGCATATTGTGTGCTATTCAAGACATTACATTTTCTGAGCTCATAGTTAAAACTATATATGCGTTGTAACTGGTTAAATAAATAACCTGCTGTTTTTTTCTTCAGAATCTTTCACAATCTATCAAATTACGTATCAAGTATTGGTGAATTATATATATAGGCTCCTGGTGTGTCCTAGTTTTGCACATTTAATTTGTGACAGATTGGTCAATAAGACGGACGACAGACAGCCATTTAGGATTTTGATAGTTGAAGTTTGTTATCGATATTTCTCGAAAAGTACTGAAGGGATGGATTGATCTTACTCAAATTTTATACGAAGGTTCATTTTGGACCCTGGTTGTATATGTACATGTACTTGAATTTGACATAAATCTCATAGCAAAGAACAACAAAATGGGCGCAAATACTTTAAACTATTTATTCTGATGCAAAATTGTATTTGAAAAATAAGTTAGCACAATGGTGAAATAGCTCACTCACAGTAATTGTTATGCTTCATGAAACAACATACAAAAAATGCAATTATTGCAAAATGTCTGGCGTGAAATTTTATGTTTAAACCATTGATTAAAAACATCTTAATCACTCAAAACTCTATGCTGTTAATGATGTTAGAACTTGAACACATCCGCTTAGTTCTAAGTATCCATTTATTCTCATTTTGTTATCTTTTAAACACGACGATCTTTGCCCAAAGAGAGCAACTCACACAATTAAATTAAGATTAAAAGTTAAATTATCTCCCATTTGGTCATATAGCGTTATAGCATTACACATACAGCAACCTATTGATATTACCAAACGTCACACGATAGCTTCATAGCCAGAAAATCACCAGTATAAATCCCAGAAAAAACACTTTATATGTATTTTCCATTATTATCACCCTTTTACATTTTGAAGAAAAATACGTAGGTAAATAGGTAGACTATCACCCAAGTCGAATACCAAGGTGTTTATGTACGTATTTCTTCTATTTCGGTCATTTCTCAGAATCACATTATATCCAAACTCATACCCGTCTGGTGTTCTCTAAATGCCAATATGTTTAAATGAATCATATTGTCATTCGATTTCTGGCCGTTCCAAATTGCAAGTAAAATCACTCTGACACAATGTCATTATATAATATAGATCCCGTAACACACACACACATATATATATAAGAATAAAAATATCAACACGGCATTCCTTTTCGCATCCTATTCAATTGTTGAGTTTGATAAAATCCGGAAGTTAAAAATGATTAAAACATAGATGTGATGTCATCCATTTATTGTGATTCGAATACAATATCCAGTAGAAAAAGACTACGTTTTCTTATACAAAGACTACGTTTTATTATTTCATCATCAAAAACACAACAACTATATTTGGAATTACACAACAACTATATTTGGAATTGCACAACAACTATATTTGGAATTACAGGATAATTGCACTAAATGACGCAATATTGTTGATGGTTGTGTAAGAAAGGCGGTTTAGCAACAAAATGTGAATGGTCAATGAATTACGTGCATTTAATTACTATAGCGAAGAAAACATACTAGAGTATGTATTGTTATTGTTAAATATTTGTTACACAACTAATAACAACACCCATTGTAATCAAGCCACAGTTTTTGGTTTTGGATATAATTTCCAATGAAATCAAAACGTTGGTATGAACAGATGATAATAATTATAGATTGTTCACATATAAAACCTAAAAATAACTTAACTGACAATTTCAAATAGCTCCACACGTTTATTGCATCATTTAAGACAGCCAAACAACTAAATATAACCATGCGTATTTTTCCGAGTAAACGATTTTTTTCTCATTTTAATTAATATAAAGCGCCTTGAATATAATTGAAGCATGTAATCAAACACGAGACATACGATTTGTGTTTAAAAGTCTCTATTGAGGATTATGACCCAAGATGACCTACTACCGAATGATCGTCCTTCTTATAATAACTACCATACTGATTACCTGCCGGTACATGTATATGAGACTCGTAATGCATACAGATATATTTCTTTAAGTATCAATTCTACTTCCTCTTTAAAAATGTAATAACTGTAACTTATATCTGTAATACAGTTAACCAACACATTTCCATGGCAATATGTCTCTTTCTCGATACTCAATTTCCCCGATTTACAGTTTAACACATTAAGTCCCATTATGTTTTCGTAGTATTTTTAATCGTAAAAAAATAACAAATGTTGTCAAATGATAGAGTTGATAACCTTATGGCGATATTTCTTAATTGCAAATGTCGTAGTTAATCAGGATTGTGGCAATGATTGGGGAATACCAGGATATTCCGTTATTTACGCTCTGTTGGTGCCACAGTCCACACGTGGGTAAAATCACGCATGAGGACCGCATGAGGACCGCTTTGTATAACCTTGACCCCAAGTATGTTTGTCAGCTGATATACCGTATGTTGACAGACGACGCTAATGCATTGTCATCGTATTTTCATCGTTTTTATAAATGAGTATAAACATTCATTAAAATCCTACTTAAAATCTTCAAATCCTTTAAAAATTATTATCACAGTGGTCATGTGAAAACAGTAAGGGAGTTAACCACGGAGGGTCAGTTACTTAGAAATAAGCAAGTATAAAGCGAACAATCAGTTGCAATCCGCGCCGGTATCTGTATGTTTGGATCGTCTTCTGGTTTTATATTGAGACGACAAGGTAACTGTATTTCATAGATTTCCATAAATTACAGATGATAATAGTTTGAACAAGGTGCATACATGCGTCTATAGATAACATTATGATGTATATGCATCGTCCTTTATGTTTATTTTGGCATTATTGTAGCGAAATCAATGGATACTCATTCCACGCCGATAAACATGGGGTGTCGTCAGATTTGTTGAAATTACATTTGAAAACTACATTTAAAGGGAAATCTGAAGCGACAATTTTCAAGTATGATAAACATTCCGCTATCAGGGTGCCATATACACATCCATGCAGACGACGTTACATCTTGCCCAAAATTATGATGCATTATCGTAGAAATGTTACGTGTTTGGACTTTGGATCCATACTTTGAAATGGAGGGCTACGGTTTGGATTTTTTTTAACGTTTGGATGAATATTCTTGTATTTATTAGACTTATTCTATCGATATTTTAAATGTTTTGAGAACCAATTGACCTTTTAGCAGATTTCTATTTGATTGCCAAGATAATACCGTTGGGTAGCAGCAGCAGTACCTCCCAAATATCTTCATATTTCATGATACTGAAACAGTATGCTCATTAGTATACTTTTTATTGGGTTATTGAACGTGCCATTCATAGACAGCTTGTGTTCTTTCTGTAGTATGTTTTATCTGTAGCAGGACTAGACAATCTAAATCATCCGTAACTTGTAGAGCATCCAGTAATTATTGATGTCTTCCAGGATCGAACCCCAGAATGACAACTACATGTATCGTTTGTACTTACATTTAAGGTATCATAGTATTCCCTGAACGTTTGTGGTACCTGCATGCTGAGTAAACAAAAAGGCATGGTAAATATGTTTAGAACCTATCTGATTTTTTTCTTTAAACATACTTTTGTTAGGCTTATTATTTAGCAGTGTAAATGTCCTGATACATTTTATACACTGTCATACACTTTCTCGACGCAACTCATTATTTTTCTGGTTGTCGTTTCGCATGCAATGCATTTATTACATTTGATTTTAACAAATTGGCAATGCATGCGATGGATGATGGTTAACAAAAACATTCTTTCAGGTAGTCGTTAACAGAACGCAGTTACTCTGTCCTAGCACTGCAATTCACCGGTCTTTCAGCATATCGTCAAAGTTTACACTATAGATACGGGCACTAAAGAAAGAGATTGAGTACTCTGAAGACCAGATCCCAAACAAAATCCGCTAAACTTTAATTTTCTCAGGTTCAGTTTAACTCGCGAAAATTTTGATACCAGTAAATGACCAGCTATACGGTAAAGAACAAATATGCAAATTAGAAATAGGTGACTACAGAGATAAGTGCAAGAAGTTATGAAACTCCCTACTTGTCAGAAAGTACACAAGGGATCTGTCTCAAATTTCATTTGCATGTTCCCCTAAGGGTATGGTTGCATATTGCATTTTCGGACCGATCAGTGAACAAGATGGCCGATAGGCCACCATCTTGAATTTTGATAATTGTTCAATAAATACAACCCAAAATATGGGCCATGTTTTCATATTCGTCTTTCAAGATTTTAAAAACTGAAAGTGAGACATTTCTTGAAAATATATGAAACACACATACATAAAATGTAGATACATTGTGTATATTATCGTAAACTAAATTGCGTATTCAGTACTTTAAAGAACTCAACGCATTGTTTTGTTATACATTCATGTTGTTATCCAGACTATTTGATAAAAGGGTGTTCATCAAGAATAAAGACTTATGTGGACACATTTGACCCAGCTGCACAGGACTAATTCATCTAGAATAATACCACACATCAATGTACAGTCTACATGTGCAGTAATCGTTTTGGCTTCTTTAAAATCGGTATACGCATATTTTAACCGACATTCAATTATGCAATCAACTGTTCACGATCCTGTTAATTGTTATCATTAAAATTCAAACTCTAAAGAGAATTACTAAACCGTGCCATATATGTACAGGCGAAAATGTGATGAAAATCTTGAAGAGGCTGGGCCCAGTTTCATGAACATTCCTTAAATTTAAGGAATCCCTTAACTTAAAATTCTCCATAGAAAAGCATTACAGATTTTAAGGAAGGCTCCTTATCTAAGATTTTTTCCTTAAGTTTCGTAATGCTTTTCTATGGGGAATTTTAAGTTAAGGGATTCCTTAAATTTAAGGAATGTTCATGAAACTGGGCCCTGAACAGTTAAAAATGAAAAAAATGTAAAGGTTGTGGTTGTCTCAGTGGACGCATTTAAAACGTTTTTGAGAAAAAACACGTTTATTACAGTGGATTTGTGTAGCGTTCTCGACAAGATGAGACGCTGTTGGAAGGCGTCTCATATCGTCTCACAGCTGAGTAAATATCACAATGTGAAGTATAAGTTCTATAATCGAAACACAAAAAAGTATGATAAAATGATATAAATGAATCCTACATTGAAAGATATATATATGTATTTCTGATCCTGACAAACGTGGAATATGGCCCAATGTTACTTCTATCTCTCTCGTTTTTGTTGGTTGGTTTGGTACTTCCCCCATACATAAAACAAATGAAATTTAGATAGCGTTTAGTATAAAATACCAATTGATGGGAATGATAAACTTAGGCATTCAAAAAGAGCAGAAGAGATATTTTAAAATGTATTGTAACGAGATGTTGTTTGCCAGAAGATCTTAAATGATCCTGGCTGTTAATAGGACGTAAAACTAAACAAACCGAATCAAAATCGTTTGGGGGAAATACGAGAAAAGACGTTTAAATAATCTTTATCACGGAAGGTTCCATAAGGTTCCATAAGGTTCCATATACATGTATTTCATTCTTAATCAAACACGTTCTGTTCTGGCTTCTAAGCTTTATGGTGGCCAAAGCCCCGAAAAAACTAATGCATTAACAACTTTTAAGCATGTTATACACTCTGTTACTTTAAATGAATGTAATTTAATTTGATTATCAACATTTCATTACTCATTATCTGGTTTCTAGACATAATACTTGTACCTCGTTACTTGAGTGATTATGCAGAGGATTGAATATCTGTCAAAAGATTAATGATATTTTGGCGTTCTTCAAAACGATGCTTAAGCTCCATGGACAGTTCATTCGCAACCTTTGCATTCAAAAGGGCTCCTTCAACGTCCCCATTTAGCTGTCGCATCCTCGCTTGGGCTACATGGAACATCATCTTCCACCGTCTTTCAAGTTTTTCGAATTCACCACTGATCTGCTCGAGAACCCACTTTGCATGTTTTAAATCGTCATCAGACACAACAGCTGATATGATTTTTCCCTTGTATGTCATGCCAAGGTATGCAAGTGCCTTTACTAACATACTATTTCGTCCGAATGCAGACAAGTACTGCTTAGTTTGGTCCCCATCACCGGAACTGCTATACTGGTCAATCATTTTATCCAGACGCTTTATCATTTTGTCCTTGGCTTTTTGCTTACCTGTAAGTTCGTACGATCTGCTGTGGACTAGAGTATCCGTAACAATAAGAGTCGATATATCGAAAACGTCCAAATCCTTGGACACGGCATCTTTGGTCCTGTTATATTCGTTCATGCCGATGATGTTATCTTTGTTTTGGATCGTCAGCAATTGTACTTGATAAGCCAAAACGATGCTCAAAATAGTGTTTGGATTTTTCGTGTAAACAGCCAAACGTGTAACATCCTTTATTTCCATAAGGACATCACACTCGTTTCCAGCATCCACCTTGAATTTAAGCCATGCTAACTGGGCATGTATTACGACTTCCGCTGCACAAGCCTTCTCCGCCGATGAGTTCTTAGTTTTGTACTCAGAATGCCACTTGGAATGTATGGCGTGCACACGCTGTTCAAACTTGTCATATTTACCATTATCCTGATACACTGCCAGTTCTACTCCGATGTTTCTGATGCTTACAATATCACCCAACAAAAGTATTTCTGGTTGAACATAAACGAGTTGGTCTGTTTTCAGTCGATGGTACGTTTCAAGCAGTTTCTCAGCCACAAATTCGTGTTCTCTTTTCTTCAGGCAATTGATAAGTTCATCAAAAGGACATGTGTCCACCATTTCCACAAAAAATACCATCGCTCTTTTATGCCTGACATTTTCACGAAGAATCTGTTTCATTACTTCTTGAGTCAACGCATCCTGTTCATACAGTTGTTCAATAATATACAGCGGATCGACATAGTTTACTAAGAAAGTAAATATTTTTTGCACAGCCTTTTTCTGTAACCCGTCCATAAGATATTCTGAAAAAAAGAAAAGATACATATAGAAATAGAAGCAGAAACATGTATCCAAACCACCTGCAAATCTTTTAATCATTGATTTTGATCATTGGGTGTGATCTCCCAAGATAGAAATCCCAAAACGACTAACATGTACACGTTTTACCAGGACATATATCATTATCAACATAATAAGACGTGAATTGATCATGACGTCATGCTTTGATTCTTTCTCAAACATAATAAATAAGTAATATGTACACTGAATCTAATTTGATTATCATTCACATCCTAACAATTGACGATTTTAGCCTTACTTAGCATATGGGTACAGTAAGATAATCGGAATATATCTATCCAGGATCACATACATGTACTTACCTATCTTTTGTATGGAATATCAAAGGATGTATCCATATTCAGAATGTTTGGAGATAAATCCCACGATATGAATATATTGTACAAAGATATCTTTGTCCGTTTTTTAATCTTGAATTGAACGTTTCATTTGACGGTATTTCGGCCACCAAGCAGACAATCAGACTGCACACAAAGTTGTTTATGCATATATCTATAAATACACACAGATTCCGTCGTCGTCATTACAAAGCATATCACGTGTTATATCAGCCCGTATGAACGGTCTAGTGTTCTCTGAATACAAATGGTTTTTAACAATCGGTAGGTTTTATTGCAGTCAATGGAAAGTCAAATATGTATCGCTTTATGATGATATGTATATATTCATAAAGTCTAAACCAACTTTTAAAAAAAATCCTGTGTCATCATCCATTGTGTACAACAGAGATAGTTTCAATATCCAATGGTGGCCAGTTGAATTATTATCGTTGAATAGTGAAATAGTTCCAGTTTAGTGATAACCATCATGCTTTTTAAGCATTGAAAGCAATAAAAGACAATGAAATAATGGTCCATTTTACTGTGGTAGACATGTACCTGGTAAGTAAAATATACAATACTTATAGAATGCATGTACATTGTACATGTATAGATATATATAAAAACCAATTAAATCAAAAGTATTAAATAAAATGATTCTTCGTGCACATTGAACTTACTACAAATCCGAAATGTTTTTGTTTGGAGTAGCAATTATTTCAATATATGAAGTCACCTCCCCTTTATAATCCAGGTTTTAGAATCCTTAAACAATTTCCGTTGTGTCTACATGACGCCTCACCTCTACATTGTCATTGCAAAGGTGGCGAATTATATCCGACTTCAGAGTTATCTTGAGCAACTCTTCTTGAAAGGTGTCTTTCGCTGCCTGTCATGGATTGGCTTCCAAAAAGACTTGCTCCATTAGAATCTATAATTCCCTCATCATAAATATCACTGATGTTATTGATGTTAAAATGTCCATTTTGTATCCACAAGTCTTAGATTAAAATTCAAGGAAACTTTGTGGGATAGCTGTGTGTAACTAATGATTGATTATCACAATAAACTGCATGTTAAATCCATTCTGGATCATGTAACTGTGATATGGCAGAATGCACGTGTACCTATATATAAACCTTTCCTGCATGTGTTCATTAGACCATAAAATACGCCTGATTTACCTGTGTAACCAAATAAATTCTATTCAGTTATCAGTGTACATGTATTTTATATAATAGTTTCCTTCCCCATTCATCAATGGATGGCCAATAAAGTACTAAATAAGTATCTGTATGTTGAAGGAAACAAAAATTCACTAAATATTTGCAAATTAGATTAACCAATAAAAATAAGTTGAAAATAACATGATTTATGCTTTTATAAATAGTTTCATTTTCGTTGTCTATGTATAAATTTTGTATTAAAGTAATTCATTTGAAATTAGATTATTATTATTGTCTTTTCGTTAGTGTGTTTATGTTCAATAATGTTAATGTTGGTACAGTAACTTGTATCACCATGTTGTTTTGTAGGGAGAAGAGCAATATAGACAATGCCTGCTGTCAATTCTCATAAGCATTTATCAATAAAATTGTTTGAAATTGAAAAAAAAACAAGTCAAATTTGCTTTATAACCAAGGATTCATATAAATAGTTCTAAGACTTTTCCATTCTGTTTCATTAAACGTTATCATTTTACAGATAATTTAAATCGTTCACAAGATCAGATATTATGTTTAATGTAATAAATTGTCACCATTTGTTTATTTGTTTATAAGTATATCATACACAAGGGTCACGAAACAAAAAATAGACTGTCGGAAGAATTCAGATAGGATTGCTAAACCTGTAGATTTTTGTCTAAATTATTAACTACATATTTGGGGATATATGGACTTTCAAATATATCACGAACTACCGGTAGTGCAAGAGCATTTGAACCTGGTTGCAATTGATCATGCATTCTGCGGGGCAGGTTATCAGCCGCATGTATTTTTAGGTAATTAACAAGAGTGTCAAATGGACAAGTATCCATGACTTCGAGAAAAAATGTCAAAGAACGACAATGTCCACAACATGTATTATTTATCCGTCGGATAAGTTCCTGGGACATTTCTTTTAGGCTGAACAATTTCGTCATATGAAGGGGTCCCATCTCGGCTGCCAATAAGGAATTTTATTTATGTATAAACAGCCCGCTTTGTGCTGCACATGAGTAATGCAACATAATTACCAATGTTCCTCTTTCAATCAATATAAATACACATAGAACTTGCTTACCTAATATAGACCTGTTTGACAAGTATACAGTCGTGTGAAGGCAATGGCACATTTAGAAGTAAAGAACAATAATTACGACAATTACCCACATCGATTTAAAGATCGGTATGTCACAGGATCAATTCCTACGCATAAAAAATAATGTCTTGTCTCGAAGCCGGCTCGAAGGTACACGGATTATTACAGAAGCGTATTAGGCTCACATAAGAAAATATTTTTCTTGAGAACGAACATGTTTTATTTTGCGGCCGCCAGATAATTTTCTGCCGGCCGCCACTTAATTTAAGATATTATATGGCGGCTGCATATTCCTATGTGATCCTTATACACCTCCGTAGACTACTGCTGAATTCGGGGGTCATCTCAAAATGCAAATACAGATGTTTTTTTTTATTATTTAAATTTTTAGTTTTACGATATCATACAATACGGTCAGCAAGTACTATTATGACGCACCAATATATACATTTTATGTACAGTTTATACAAAAAAATTCTTACAGATGAAAAACAGTTGCCCTGAATTACCGAAAGATCGTATCCTGATCACATTTATAAACTTCTAGTATTTGTATTTTTAAACAAACGTGTAAGTGTAAATAAAAGTCCTAAATTTAACAACATCTGCCACTTGATTTCTAGCTTTCCCCAGTCTTTGAAGACCTGCTCGAGAATCATATTCGCAGACGTTAAGTCGTTTCCTGAGACGCTGTTGTATTTATGCACGATATCCTCCATATCATAGCCGTTTGGAAACATTAACATTTGCGCCTGAGCAGCCATAACCATGATCATCGACGTCAGTGGATGTTCTGTATGAACAATCAAACTCCCTACATCATGGATTTGTTGAAGGACATCACATGGTTTGTCTGCTTCCAACAAGAACCGCAACCAGGTCAATTTAGCGTCCATAACGACCCGCGCTACTCCTAGACAAGCCTTTTCGAAATACAAAACCTGTAATCATCAGCTTTGTTCAATCAGTCATATTGTCCACATACACCCTCCACATTTTCCCAGTTCGTTGTAGATTACTTACACTTACATTAAATTTGGACATTTATATATATAAATATGAATATAATATTATTTAACATGAATACAGTGGTTTTAAATAGGCTATATAAACTTGTATGTACCAAGATGCTAATTGCCTTTATTTTATATTATGATTTATTTCTATTAATTGTGTAGTGAAATATGCTTCAGTGAATACCTAAACATAAGGACCACATGCTTAAAACATGACCACTTAGTTTTCATTTCCGCTGGTTTTTATTAACAGTTTTAACTGTAATACAATTTTTCATTTCCGCTGGTTTTTATAAACAGTTTTAACTGTAATACCAGTTTTCTTTTCCACTGGTTTTTATTAACAGCTTTAACTGTAATACAAGTTTTCACTTCCACTGGTTTTTATAAACAGCTTTAACTGTATTATATTGTAAATGCATTATGTTTAATAAAAGCTTATATGAGAAGAACACTATAAGAGCCTCTATTCATTGACTATAAAAATAACTACGTTTTCTTACTTCGTCAAGAAACCTCAAACTGTATTTGGAATCGCATGATAATTACACTAAATGACGCAATACTGTTGTTGCATATAAATGTATAGAAAAAAGGCGGTTAAGCAATATAATGTGAATGGTCATTGAATAACGTGTATTACTTTAATGGAGAATACACACAAGAGTATGCATTGTTATTGTTGTATATTTGTTTCCCCACTGATAACAACACCCATTGTAATCATGCCACGGTGTCTTGTTTTTGATATAAATTCTAATAAATTGAAAACGCTGCCATCATTAGATGATAATAATTATACATTTGGTTTTTCGTTTCCACTTATGAAATATAAAAATAACTTTACCGTTATTTTCAAATAGCTCCACACGATTATTACATCAGCGAGTACAGCCAAAAAACTTAATATAACCATGCGTATTTTTCCGAGGAATCGATTCCTTTGTCCTATATATGAAGTATTTCAAAGAACCTTAAATATAATTGAAACATGTTATCAAACACAAGACAAAATATGATTTGTGTTTAAAGGTCTCTATTGAGGATTATGACCCGAGATGACCTACTATACAATGGCCGTCCGTCTTATAATACCTTCAATGCTGAATACCTGTCGATATATTAAACTCGTAATGCATACAGATCTATTTTTATCACTGTAATTGTTGACATTACATGTGCATAGTAACTGGATTATCGTTTGAAAATTTTACATTCTAAGCTAAATGCTAACACGAACCTAAAAGAGAATTGTAGTATATCTTTAGCATATTGCATCACCTTGGCCTTGACTAAAACCAATTTAATTTTTTTAGTTAGAGTATAATGTTTATCATATCAGAATGTAGTATGTATACCTTGGTACTTAAGTATGTAAAATATACGAGTTGCCCTTTTAGCTCAACAACAAGCTATGTTCAAGTCTGTGTTCTACTAATATATCCTTTGAAGAACTTCGTGAAAGTCTTTAAATGCCAGTACAACGTTTTGTTCCAAATCGAATAAATGTACGAACACTTAGATGTACAGCCTTGTATGTGTTGACGTTAAGTATTCTGAATCCAGGGAAGGCGCAATGAACTCATGAAACATTGCGTTTTCTATCTTTGGATAATCTTTCAAGTTATGATGAACTAGCCAAGTTACATATGAAGAAAAGCAACACGGAAAACAAATTCATTCATGTATATGCTGAGGATTTGTTCTTGTGGAATGGATGTTTTTCAAAAGTTCAGTAATATTTTGCCGTTCCTCAAAACGGTGCTCCAACTGATTAGAAAGATCCTTCGCAAACTTCGCCTGCTGGAAGTCTCCTTCATAGTTTCCTTCTAACTGTCGCAATCTCGCTTGAGCTACATGGACCATCATTTTCCAACCTTTCTTTAAGTTTTCAAATTCTCCATCTCTACAGGTCTGTTCGAGATCCGACTTTGCAGACTTTGAATCCTCTTCAGACACAGGTCCCGGGAGAAGTTTCCCCTTGTGTGTCATGCCAAGGTATAACAAAAGCTTCACCAATTGACATCTTCTAACGTAAACAGATAAGTGTTCCTTCACAGCTTCATTTCGATCAGCTAAACTATCTGCAAGGTCAGTCATTTTATCGAGCGAGGTTTTGATTCTGTCTTTAATTTCTCGCTTTCTTGTACGTTCATAAGACCTGTAGTCGATGAGGAAATCAGTCATATATAAACGCGTAGCTTCAAGGGCATCCAAACGTTCTGACTCAGCTTTCGCTTGGTTCCTTTTATATTCGTGTAAAGTGCCATCAATGTCACCTTTCTTTTGGATCATCATCATTTGTGCTTGATTAACCAATACCTTGCACAAAGATGTTACTGGATTATCAGTTTGAAGTGTCATGTTCTTCACATCAACAATTTCTGCGAGGATATCGCACTTTTGTCCTGTTTCAACCAGGAACTTTATCCACGCTATTTTGTCTCTCATATTCAATAGAGATCACTTCCATCTACAGCTTTGCAGCCTCTACATCGTTTCCAGGGACGTCACGGAAGAAGTTTTCCCCTATATGTCCGGGTTTTAAAAATAGGCTATATAAACTTGTATGTACTAAGATGCTTATTGCCTTATTATTTATAATATCAAGATTTATTTCTATTAATTGTGTAGTGAAATATGCTTCAGTGAATACCTCTACATAAGGACCACATGCTTAATAACATGACAACTTAATGAGAAGTATCCACATAATTTGGCCATTTGGCTATGAATACCAGTTTTCATTTCCACGTTTTTTTAAAAACAGTTTTTAACTGTAATACCAGTTTTTCATTTCCACTGGTTTTTATAACAGCTTTAACTGTATTATATTGTTAATGCATTATGTTTAATAAAAGCTTGTATGAGAAGAACACTATAAGAGTCTCTATTCATTGACTATAAAAATAACTACCTTTTCTTACTTCATCAAGAAACCTCAAATTGTATTTGGAATCGCATGATAATTACACTAAATGACGCAATACTGTTGTTGCATGTAAATGTATAAAAAAGGCGGTTTAGCAATATAATGTGAATGGTCATTGAATAACGTGTATTACTATAACGGAGAATACACACAAGAGTATGCATTGTTATTGTTGTATATTTGTTTCCCCACTAATAATAACACTCATTGTAATCAAGCCACGGTTTCTTGTTTTTGATATATATTCTAATAAATTCAAAACGCTGCCATCATTAGATGATAATAATTATACATTTGGTGTTTCTTTTCCACATATGAAATATAAAAATAACTTTACTGTTATTTTCAAATAGCTCCACACGATTATTGCATCAGCGAGTACAGCCAAAAAACTAAATATAACCATGCGTATTTTTCCGAGGAATCGATTCCTTTGTCCTATATATGAAGTATTTCAAAGAACCTTAAATATAATTGAAACATGTTATCAAACACAAGACAAAACATGTTTTGTGTTTAAAGGTCTCTCTTGAGGATTATGACCAGAGATGACCTACTATACAATGGCCGTCCGTCTTATAATACCTTCAATGCTGAATACCTGTCGATATATTAAACTCGTAATGCATACATATCTATTTTTATCACTGTAATTGTTGACATTACATGTGCATAGTAACTGGATTATCGTTTGAAAATTTTACATTTTAAGCTAAATGCTAACACAAACCTAAAAGAGAACTGTAGTATATCTTTAGCATATTGCATCACCTTGGCCTTGACTAAAACCAATTTAATTTTTTTAGTTAGAGTATAATGTTTATCATATCAGAATGTAGTATGTATACCTTGGTACTTAAGTATGTAAAATATACGAGTTGCCCTTTTAGCTCAACAACAAGCTATGTTCAAGTCTGTGTTCTACTAATATATCCTTTGAAGAACTTCGTGAAAGTCTTTAAATGCCAGTACAACGTTTTGTTCCAAATCGAATAAATGTACGAACACTTAGATGTACAGCTTTGTATATGTTGACGTTAAGTATTTTGAATCCAGGGAAGGCGCAATGAACTCATGAAACATTGCGTTTTCTATCTTTGGATAATCTTTCAAGTTATGATGAACTAGCCAAGTTACATATGAAGAAAACCAACACGGAAAACAAATTCATCCATGTATATGCTGAGTATTTATTTAAGGATTTGTTCTTGTGGAATGGATGTTTTTCAAAAGTTCAGTAATATTTTGCCGTTCCTCAAAACGGTGCTCCAACTGATTAGAAAGATCCTTCGCAAACTTCGCCTGCTGGAAGTCTCCTTCATAGTTTCCTTCTAACTGTCGCAATCTCGCTTGAGCTACATGGACCATCATTTTCCAACCTTTCTTTAAGTTTTCAAATTCTCCATCTCTACAGGTCTGTTCGAGATCCGACTTTGCAGACTTTGAATCCTCTTCAGACACAGGTCCCGGGAGAAGTTTCCCCTTGTGTGTCATGCCAAGGTATAACAAAAGCTTCACCAATTGACATCTTCTAACGTAAACAGATAAGTGTTCCTTCACAGCTTCATTTCGATCAGCTAAACTATCTGCAAGGTCAGTCATTTTATCGAGCGAGGTTTTGATTCTGTCTTTAATTTCTCGCTTTCTTGTACGTTCATAAGACCTGTAGTCGATGAGGAAATCAGTCATATATAAACGCGTAGCTTCAAGGGCATCCAAACGTTCTGACTCAGCTTTCGCTTGGTTCCTTTTATATTCGTGTAAAGTGCCATCAATGTCACCTTTCTTTTGGATCATCATCATTTGTGCTTGATTAACCAATACCTTGCACAAAGATGTTACTGGATTATCAGTTTGAAGTGTCATGTTCTTCACATCAACAATTTCTGCGAGGATATCGCACTTTTGTCCTGTTTCAACCAGGAACTTTATCCACGCTATTTTGTCTCTCATATTCAATAGAGATCACTTCCATCTACAGCTTTGCAGCCTCTACATCGTTTCCAGGGACGTCACGGAAGAAGTTTTCCCCTATATGTCCGGGTTTTAAAAATAGGCTATATAAACTTGTATGTACTAAGATGCTTATTGCCTTATTATTTATGATATCAAGATTTATTTCTATTAATTGTGTAGTGAAATATGCTTCAGTGAATACCTCTACATAAGGACCACATGCTTAATAACATGACAACTTAATGAGAAGTATCCACATAATTTGGCCATTTGGCTATGAATACCAGTTTTCATTTCCACTGGTTTTTAAAAACAGTTTTAACTGTAATACCAGTTTTCATTTCCACTGGTTTTTATAACAGCTTTAACTGTATTATATTGTTAATGCATTATGTTTAATAAAAGCTTGTATGAGAAGAACACTATAAGAGTCTCTATTCATTGACTATAAAAATAACTACCTTTTCTTACTTCATCAAGAAACCTCAAATTGTATTTGGAATCGCATGATAATTACACTAAATGACGCAATACTGTTGTTGCATGTAAATGTATAAAAAAAGCAGTTTAGCAATATAATGTGAATGGTCATTGAATAACGTGTATTACTTTAACGGAGAATACACACAAGAGTATGCATTGTTATTGTTGTATATTTGTTTCCCAACTAATAATAACACTCATTGTAATCTAGCTACGTTTTCTTGTTTTTGATATAGTTTCTAATAAATTCAAAACGCTGCCATCATTAGATGATAACAATTATACATTTGGTGTTTCTTTTCCACAAATGAAATATAAAAATAACTTTACTGTTATTTTCAAATAGCTCCACACGATTATTGCATCAGCGAGTACAGCCAAAAAACTAAATATAACCATGCGTATTTTTCCGAGGAATCGATTCCTTTGTCCTATATATGAAGTATTTCAAAGAACCTTAAATATAATTGAAACATGTTATCAAACACAAGACAAAACATGTTTTGTGTTTAAAGGTCTCTCTTGAGGATTATGACCAGAGATGACCTACTATACAATGGCCGTCCGTCTTATAATACCTTCAATGCTGAATACCTGTCGATATATTAAACTCGTAATGCATACATATATCTTTTTTTATCACTGTAATTGTTGACATTACATGTGCATAGTAACTGGATTATCGTTTGAAAATTTTACATTTTAAGCTAAATGCTAACACAAACCTAAAAGAGAACTGTAGTATATCTTTAGAATATTGCATCACCGTGGCCTTGACTAAAACCAATTTAATTTTTTTAGTTAGAGTATAATGTTTATCATATCAGAATGTAGTATGTATACTTTGGTACTTAAGTATGCCAAATATACGAGTTGCCCTTTTAGCTCAACAACAAGCTATGTTCAAGTCTGTGTTCTACTAATATATCCTATGAAGAACTTCGTGAAAGTCTTTAAATGCCAGTACAACGTTTTGTTCCAAATCGAATAAATGTACGAACATTTAGATGTACAGCTTTGTATGTGTTGACGTTAAGTATTTTGAATCCAGGGAAGGCGCAATGAACTCATGAAACATTGCGTTTTCTATCTTTGGATAATCTTTCAAGGTATGATGAACTAGCCAAGTTACATATGAAGAAAACCAACACGGAAAACAAATTCATCCATGTATATGCTGAGTATTTATTTAAGGATTTGTTCTTGTGGAATGGATGTTTTCCAAAAGTTCAGTAATATTTTGCCGTTCCTCAAAACGGTGCTCCAACTGATTAGACAGATCCTTCGCAAACTTCGCCTGCTGGAAGGCTCCTTCATAGTTTCCTTCTAACTGTCGCAAACCTCGCTTGAGCTACATGGACCATCATTTTCCATCCTTTCTTTAAGTTTTCAAATTCTCCATCTCTACAGGTCTGTTCGAGATCCGACTTTGCAGACTTTAAATCCTCTTCAGACACAGGTCCCGGGAGAAGTTTCCCCTTGTGTGTCATGCCAAGGTATAACAAAAGCTTCACCAATTGACATCTTCTGACGTAAACAGATAAGTGTTCCTTCACAGCTTCATTTCGATCAGCTAAACTATCCGCAAGGTCAGTCATTTTATCCAGCGAGGTTTTGATTCTGTCTTTAATTTCTCGCTTTCCTGTACGTTCATAAGACCTGTAGTCAATGAGGAAATCGGTAATATAGAAACGCGTAGCTTCAAAGGCATCCAAACGTTCTGACTCAGCTTTCGCTTTGATCCTTTTATATTCGTGTAAAGTGCCATCAATGTCACCTTTCTTTTGGATCATCATCATTTGTGCTTGATAAGCCAATACCTTGCACAAAGATGTTACTGGATTATCAGTTTGAACTGTCATGTTCTTCACATCATCAATTTCTGCGAGGATATCGCACTTTTGTCCTGCTTCAACCAGGAACTTTATCCACGCTATTTTGGCATCCATGACGACGCGCGCCACGCGAGACTTCTCTATCGATGGCGTCATACTTTTGTACTCGACATACCATTTCGAAACAATGCTGAAAACATTCCATTCAAATTTGTCAATTTCTCCATTTTCTAAAAACAAAGCGAGTTCTTCGCCGATGTATCTGCCATGTGGAATATCAACCATATGGAGTATTCCGGGTTGCACAAACGCATTTTGTTTTGTAACCAGTTGGTGGTACTGTTCAAGTAATTTTTCAGCCACAAATCCATGTTGTGTTTTCTTCATGCAATCTATTAGTACATCAAAAGGACATGTGTTCACAATTTCCACAAAAAATATCATGGCTCTTTTATGCCTGACATTGTCATGAAGAATCTGTTTCATTACTTCTTGAGTCACCGCTTCCTGTTCATACAGTTGTGCAATAATATGTAGAGGATCGACATAGTTTACTAAGAAAGTAAATGTTTGTTGCACAGCCTTTTTCTGTAACCCGTCCATAAGATATTCTGAAGTAAATTAAAGATATATATAAAAATAAAGAATCAGAAAAATGTATCCAAACCTTGATTACATGCAAATCTTTTAATCATTTGTTTTGAACACAGGGTATGATCATTCTCCCCAGATAGAAATCCCAAAACGACTAACATGTACACGTTTTACCAGGACATATATCAACATAATAAGACGTGAATTGATCATGACGTCATGCTTTGATTCTCCCTCAAACATAATAAATAAGTAATATGTACACTGAATCTAATTTGATTATTATTAACATCCTAACAATTGACGATTTTAGCCTTACTTAGTATATGGGTACAGTAAGATAATCGAAATATATCTATCCAGGATCACATACATGTACTTACCTATCTTTTGTATGGAATATCAAAGGATATATCCATATTCAGAATGTTTGGTGATAAATCCCACGATATGAATATATTGTACAAAGATATCTTTTTCCGTTTTTTTCATCTTGAATTGTACGTTTCATTTGACGGTATTTCGGCCATCAAGCAGACAATCAGACTGCACACAAAGTTGTTTATACCTATATCTATAAATACACACAGATCCCGTCGTCGTCATTACAAAGCATATCACGTGTTATATCGGCCCGTATGAACGGTCTAGTGTTCTCTGAATACAAATGTGTTTTTTACAGTCGGTAGGTTTTGTTGTAGTCAATGGGAAGTCAATTATGTACCGCATGTGTTTTGTTACCTGTCATGAATTGGATTCCAAAACCACTTATCAGAAATATCACTGGAATATTTCGATGTTAAAGTATTCATTTGACATTCACAAGATTAAAATTCAGGGAAGCTTTTTGGGATAGTTGTGTGTAACTCATGATTGATTATTACAATAAACTGCATGTTAAATCCATTCTGATACGATAACCATGTAACTGTGATATGGTACAAGGAATTCAATTGTACCTATATATAAACCTTACCTGCATGTGTTCATCAGACTATAAAATAAGCATGATTTACCTGTGTAACCAATTAAGTCCTATTTAAGTATCTAACAGTTGGATACTTGAATTGTTGCAATGCTTGATGGGGTTCAAAAGGGGATGTTTTTTTTTTAAATTGAATAAACTTCTCTTTGGCGTAGAATAGGCCAGAAAAACACCTTTCTCAGGCCTTAAGTCTAAAACTACTGATTTTAGAAGTTTTTAATTACAATGGTTACCGCCTTATCAATACATAAATTGTATTTGTCAAGTGAGGGGTGGTTGTAATAATTTAAACTATGGCCTATATAATGATAACCTTGCAGCATGTGCTGTATGCTCTTGTGGTCAAGGTCATATACAACGTCACGTTTCTTCTTTAATTCTGTTCATTTCAATAATTGTCATACCACGTTAATAATACTGTTACAGTAAGTAATATCATGGATTAACATGTCTCACTAAATGTCTTGTTTAAACATTCTATCTGCTGTCTTAACCTTTATTTCAAGGTAGAAACTATTCATTCAATTATAAACAATCAAATTTAGGTACATAAAAGATAAAAATAGAAATCAAAAATGTATTTGAAATTTCCAAAGTGTGTTACTGTATATCGATATTTTCATTTTTTTATATCTCTCTAACATACTGTGAATTTTCTTATGCATATTATTATCAATGAGATCAAGTCAACTTATTATTTACATTTTGATGTTTTATAATTAAAACTCTAATATGAATTTTCGTTTAGCAGCCATACCTTTGAAATGTAAATATTAATAAATAAACCATAATTTCAATGCAAACAACACGTATTTTGTGTAACTGATAATGAGTCTCCTTCCTCATTCATCAGTGGATCGCCAATGATGTACTTAATGTAAAATGGACAGCCTTTGGCCAGCATCTGTATGTGGAAGGAAACAACAACAAATGAGATTTACCAAAACAAATAAATCCATTTTTATCGAAGCTTTTTATTCAAGATTTACATTTTTATAAAAATGTTTCATTTTCGTTGTCTATGTATCAATTTTGTATTAAAGTTTTAAGCATACTGGAGTTATCCCCCTTCATTTGAAATGAGATTGTTCTTATTGTTTTTTCGTTTGTGTGTTGCTCGTCATGAATGTTAATGTCGGTGAAGTAACTTGAATCACAAACACGAAACAAAACTAGACGTCGGAAGAATCCAGATAGGTCTGCTAAACCTGTAGATTTTTTGTCTAAAATAATAACTGTGTAATGGGGATATATGGACTATCAAATATAACAAGAACAACCGATAGTGCAAGGACACTTGAACCTGGTTTCAATTGATCATGCATTCTACGGGGGAGGTTATTAGCCAAATGTAGTTTTAGATAATTAACAATTAAGAGTGTCAAATGGACAGGTATCGATAATTTCGAGAAAAAATGTCAAAGAACGTCAGTGTCCATAGTTTGTATTATTTATCCGTCTGGGACATTTCTTTTAGGCTGAAAAAATTCGTCATGATATGAAGGGGTCCCATCTCAGCTGCTAATAAGGAACTTTATTTTTATATAACGGTCGCGCTTTGTGCTGCACATGAGTAATGCAACATAATTTCCAATGTTCCTCTTTCAATCAATATAAATACACATAGAACTCGCTTAACTAATATAGACCTGTTTGACAACTATACCGTCGCCTGAAAAGCAATGGCACATTTAGAAGTAAGGAACGAGAATTACGCCATTTACTCACTTCTATTTAAAGATTGGTATGTCACAGGATCTATTCCTACACATTCCTTAATTCTCTTGTCTCGAAGCCGGCGTTTATTTCGGGATGCATATTCATCATTTCACTGTTGATACCGATTCTGCGATTATTTAAAAACGATTCATACCTATTTTTATTTAACTGTCATCTTTATAAATAGTTTACCACAAAGCAAACTGCTTTGCTGGTGATTTCCAGTTTATTCACAAGCCAATGAACCAATCAATATGTTAAAAATAGTTATGTTTTTTACGATTTTTTTAGATGGGCCGTTGATGAGAACTTAAATATTTATTGCATTTTCTGTAGTCACTCGCTTTGAGTTCTTGTGATTGTTAATTGTTCTCCTTACTAACGTTGACAGTAGTTTGTGTTTCATGCAGTAGAGTTCAGGTAAACCGGTCGCGGTAGTAACTATAAATAGGCAGGTACACGGATTATTACGGAGGCTAACTTAGAGAAGTATTTTTCAGGAGAACGAAAATGTTTTATTCGGCGGC
This sequence comes from Argopecten irradians, assembly GCF_041381155.1. Lineage (NCBI taxonomy): Eukaryota > Metazoa > Mollusca > Bivalvia > Pectinida > Pectinidae > Argopecten > Argopecten irradians. Next base: position 28,555,671 of record NC_091141.1, read on the forward strand.
AACTAAGTGGCGGCCGCCAAATATTTTTTGGCGGCCGACACTTAAATTAAAGTTGTATGGTCTATCACTTTCGCTCTTTTTGTCATAGTAAAAACTGTATAGGTGTTATACACATTTTTCTCCGTCTGTGCGAGGTTTAAACTTTTTAATTTTACCACTTTTTATTAAGTTGCAGCACTGGAAGTATTTTAATTTTAAAAGTGAAAAAATCTTTTTAACGTGTACACGTAAAAAATAGGCTCGAAAGATACCGCATCATTCCGAACTCTTCCGAACATCGTCGCGACAATCTGGAAGTAACACGAGAGTTGTGAAACCAAGTGAAAAGATATTAATGCTCGCACATTACAATTTTTGATACACGCAATATTGAATTACGGCAAAGTGTGAATTCGATGTTTAAAATACTCGCTCTGTGGACATAAACCAGCACGATTTGCTCATATTAGCCAGAAGGAAAACGCAAACAAACACGTGCGCTTACGCTAGTTACCTGATTCACCACGTGCAGGACGTCAGTCACCTGATACGCTTCGGAATTCCGACAAAACCCGAAGATACTGAATATGGCGGAGACTGACTGCGTTTTATTCAAAACCAGGAATATATGATCACTATATTTCGGCTCTTTTATATACTGACATATGGTTTTGGGGAGCTAAATCATCAAGTTACATGTCCATATTCAAACATAAAATGTTAAAACGACATATCGTTACAGTGAAAATTACAAGAAATACAACTTTAAGATAATATACAAAATGTAAATACATATGTGATGTGTTTTAGTTAAATTTTATGTAATTCGTTGTTGATCAGTTTACGTGTTTGTAGATCTTATCGTATCATTAAGTAGCTGTGTTGATAGACTTTATACATTTTCTGTTTTAAAAACACATACAATGCAAACCATGTTTGAGAGTGCGCCAGATTCACATTCTAGTCTGCGTGCAAATGATGTTGAATATCTGTTTTAAGGCGGACTTACGTAAATTTGTGGCAATCTGAGGGTTTAAATATGTTCAAAAAGACCAGATACAACTTATATTCTTTTAAAATCAATTATGGAACAAAGTCTAATGACCATATTTTCACTGTTTTTATTAGAACATAACAAGATTCATGACTATAAAATGGTATTCGTTGATATTGAAAGGCTTCCAAGAGACGTTATGAAGAAAAAATAGATTAGAAAAACTAATATTCTAAATTTAGTCGCCTTTTTACGATATCATGCAATAACGTCAGCAAGTACTATTATGACGCACCAATATATATATATTTTATGTACAGTTTATACAAATAAAATTCTTACAGGTGTTAAACAGTCGCCCTGAATTATCCTTTACCTTAAACGTCAGCACACGAAAGATCCGTATCCTTATCACATCCAATATGGTGGAAAAGGCGTGTAATACCTTAATGAGTTAACATTAATAAAATTCTAGTATTTGAATTTTCAGACAACCGTGTGAGTGTAAATACAAGTCATAAGTTCCTACGAAATGATATCACAAGAATGACCGCAATAATTTAACTCGAAATATATGTAGATCAATAGACTTTATGTCCTAACAGTGGAGGTTGGCAAGGCGCAGTTGTTCAATCACTTTCTTAATTGGGAATTTGAAATTGTCATCGACGTCGATTTTCCGACTGAGCAGTCAACGGCTTATGTTACAATCATAGATTTCGTACACTAGTATCGGAGGAAAATCAGCGAAAAAGTCAAAATCTGAAAATTAAGATGGGTGTGATATCGCTTTCTATAGGGTACGATGTCACGTTGAAGGGATGAAGTATCTTTCGCGTGGGGAGGGGGTGCAATATCAGTTTCAAGGGGATGGGATATTACCGGTCTGCTGTTATATATAACATTTTAGGATTAAAAAAGTGGTATCATCAATTATAATAATTGTAGGCTTTATATATTCTATCTAATTAATAAATGTAATAAAAGTATAGTTTTGTTGTTTGTTGATGTTTCAAACAATGACATTGTTGGTAGCTGTTCGTTGAACAATAATGATGATGAAGGCTTTGTCTTCTTTTCCATGGTTTTAATTTGATTCGATATGCATAATTAGCATAGTTGCTAAAGGATCGTATAGCCCTATACATCCTGACGGGGATTACAATAACAACTTCTTCGTCTACTAAATACATTCTATAAAATTATTTCCATGCTGTGGTGTGCCTGTAGTGTGGTGTCCTGTGGAGTGTGTGAAGTAGAGTGTATTTAAAGAATATCCCGAGTATCTTATATATTAGATACCAGGAAACAGGAATGGCGTAAAGATCACGATTCCAAAGTGGCGTCAGGCAATGATTGAATAACAACCTCCTAGATATGAAATAACGTCATATATGGACTTCTAAGACGATGTTCCTTGATCAACTGCCTGAAGATATATTTGAAAATTATATGTATGTGCATATGTGCAATGATCATGACTTAACCTAAATTAAATTTTCATAACTATGGCCTGGTAACGCTACATAAATTACACCATCTTTATCTGCGTATAATCTTACGAATACGTGTAACCGAATACCCCACAATCGGAGAAATCTTAATGCATGACTTTTTCCATTAAACTCGTGCTTGGTACTGATTTCTGTAAGAAGCCTTCTTTGCCGTTTTATGTCCACGTTTAAGATTAATCTTTACATACTACTTCAAGCTATTGCAGTGACATCTTCAATAGCTTCCACATCAAGAATGTATTATTGGGGTTAAATTGTTAGTTTAAAACATTAATTTCAAATTTCGTTTCTGCTTGACAAATATTTTACGAACAATCAAAGCATAGCTCAAATGATGATAATACCTTGATTACTATTCTGAACCCGCGATTAATGTGCGCCTAACATTTTGTACAAGTTCACTGATATTCCGCCTCTCTTCCGAATGATGGAGCTCATTGGACAACTGCTGGGCTAGCTCTGCCTGTTTTAGGGCGTCTTCATTCCTCCCTTCTTGCAGTCGCAACCTCGCCTTTGCTACATAAAACAACATCTGCCACTTGATTTCTAGCTTTCCCCAGTCTTTGAAGACCTGCTGGAGAACCATGCTCGCAGACGTTAAGTCGTTTCCTGACACGGAGCCAGTAACAGGCTTGCCTCTGTGAGTCATACCAAGGTAAAGAAGCACTTTCACCAACAGACATCTTCTAATGAACGCTGATCGATACTGCTCATCTACTTTGTTTACATCGGGCAAATTGTCAACTGTGTTGATCATTCTCTCAAGTAAGGTTTTCATTCTATCCTTGATCTCTTGCTTCCCCGTTCGTTCATATGATATGCAGTCAATGCAGAACTCTGCCACGTAGAAATTCACTAGATGCATAGCATCCAATCTTAGAGACGTTGCTACCAATCTGATGCTGTTGTATTTATGCACGATATCCTCCATATCATAGCCCTTTGGAAACATTAACATTTGCGCCTGAGCAGCCATAACCATGATCGTCGACGTCAGTGGATGTTCTGTATGAACAATCAAACTCCCTACATCATGGATTTGTTGAAGGACATCACATGGTTTATCTGCTTCCAACAAGAACCGCAACCAGGCCAATTTAGCGTCCATAAGACCCGCGCTACTCGTGCCTTTTCCACCGACTGTGCTCGAGTTTTGTAGTCGGTATTCCATTTCCACACAATACTGCTAACTCTCCGTTCAAGTGTGTCAATGGCACCATTGTCTCTATACAGCCTTAACTCTTCGTACACATATTTCTCATCTGAAATGTCAAGACACTGGTTCATTGCTGATTGAACGGGCATACTTGTATTGTCCTCCTTTTTCATTCTCTGATACGTGTCAACCAATCTCACAGCCACAAATGTGTGTTGTGTATATCTCAGACAGTTTACAAGAACGTGAAATGGACATGTATCCACGATCTCCAGGAAAAATGTTAAGGAGCGATGATGACTGCAGTTGTCACTGTTTATTTTTTGCATCAGTTGCCGAGACATCCCCCTTCGCCTGAACAGCTCCGCCATGATATACCGAGGGTCCACATTGTCTACGAGAAATGAAAACAATGTCTGTACAACTTTCTGTTGTATTGTGTCCATGAGAAAAGTCTGAAAAACAAACAAAAAAGATTAAGACCCCTATTAAATTTGTTTCATAGTGTGAATTAATCTAGTGATTGTAGATAGCAGAGTAAGATTTTACTTATTTTACCTATTACCGCGGAAGAATTGGTTTCCTGTTTAACGTCTGGAATGAACGCCGAATTTGCCCTGGACGTTTTATTCTGCGTTTACTACCATGTTTAATAAAAATCAAATAAAATGACAAGAGATAGCCATTATAAGGGAGATATAAAAATTACACTACAGCCCCTAAACACACACTCAGAAAACGTAACAACCATCTATGCATCGGACCTAATTATCTATTATGGCCTGGTTAAGAGGGTACTATTGCCTCATAGTATTGTCGAGGGATGGAATAGTACTCGAGCCGAAGGCGAGGGCACTATCCTATCACGAGACAATACTTTGAGGCAATAGTGCCCTCTTAAACAGGCCATAATGGGTTTAGTACATCACCCTCACATGAGACCCGTTTTCATGTCATCGTAACAGAAGCACGTCAAACGACACCTCGCAACGGTATCTCCATTTCCACACCACGCTGTTACATTAAAAGTACAACATATAAATTGTTGCAGAAAGATGTGTTTCTTTAAAACGGGATTCAGCTTCATGAAGATTAAAAGTAGATTAATATTGAACATAAGTGAACTGTATTCTGTAGAAAAGCAACATTTGCTTCCATCTCCGCACACAACAGCCTGTCCGCCATTTTGACGTCTTGGTCGAAGCGCAACGTTATAATGACGTCATGTAATGGTGACGTCACAATACATTCACGTTCAATTTCGCGCCACTTCAATAGTGCCCGCTTGCCCGGGCACTATTGCAAATAGTATCCATGTGTGTAGCCAATCAGAATTATGTATTCTGTCACGTGATGTACTAACCTTTTATATTGACTCGTAGATTGTTGTGCTATTTGTATATTTTATCAAACTATGAAAAAAATGTATCTTTTTGTTAAGTAAATTCACAGAGCTCGGTACATATTTCTGTCACCAAATAGCCTTGCTTACAGGTGTCTATAGCAGGATTTCATTTAACAATAAACATACAGATCGAGTGTTTTTGATATTGTCATGCAAATGACTGTCGCAGATTTTATTATGCAGATAATATACCTGTTCTGACGTATCATATGTCCATATAGTGAAATACAATCTTGATTTATTGAATTAGTCCAAGTTCCCATTATTACAGAGAAATTCAGAAAAGTAATCGAAATACACATACACACCCACGCATGATACACATTTCCTTCTACACACAAGAGTACTTGAAGACACATGGTAACACCTTTGTAAATCCTATCAGGACACCTCAGGAATTTACATGCTGTCATCACAGAGTTCTGATATAAAGCTATCTGACAAGACTTTTATTTATAAGCTATAAGAAGTAAGTTCCGAGATTGGAGGCAGTACTAGTTAGGACGTTCTCAAAATGTTGATCAGTCAAGAGGAAATCATTGTAAGTTAAGAGATACATACATCGCTCGATGACCAAGATAACATACAGAAGATACACCAGTTCTGTGATACAATGGAACATTTTACCTCAAGTGCTTTTATAAAGTATGACATACTTACATATGCCGTCACAGTTCAGGGTTTACTGAAGGAACAACAAACGGGCTAAAACTTTGATGAAAAATCCAGGAAGTATAAATAAAGATTAGTCACGACATATACATTTTTCCTTTTTCACCTGTATTATAGACATATCATTGGATGAGATGTGTTCACTCATGTGTAACGTAGGTAGATCAGTAGAACATGTAGGTGTAAGAAGCCTTCATCTAAGAATAAAAAAACATAACGTCATTTTAGCGTTAAGTTATTTGCACATGATAATTATTCAACCTGTGTATAAATAAACATGTTTAATCTCAAACAGATCTTCAGAATATCAGTCGCACATGATGTATCTTAAAAAATGATGTTATGTCCGGGTTATGTCAAAATTTCCAACTGAAGTCAACAGTGAATAAATTAGAACTGTGACAGTTCGATTTACTAGTGGTCCCTGACTATGGTTTGTCAGAGATCTACCCCTCTCCCACCTTTCACTGATATGTCACTGGTTTTAGCCGTGGGAGGTTTCTCTGTCAACCTCTAGGGTATGACAGATTGCGCGCACTAACTTTTGAACCTGAAGACAATTGCGTGACGTCATGACTTCATGCGGTGTGTCCGTGGCTTGCCGTGAAAATGCTTCTTTTTAGGATATTATCACTAGTTTTTCTTTTGTATGTGGAAGACAAAGAATAATTCCCCTGCCAATGAGAGTATGACAACGAAATCACAACCCTCGGGGCAATTCCTGAATGTCCACCTCTCGGCAAGCCTCGGGTTAGACGTTCATGAATTACCCCTCGGGTTGTAATTTCGTTGTCACACCCTCTAGGTAGGGAAAGATTCGATTAGTCATTTCATAGAATACTATTTTTATGTTTATCTGAATTGTGTATCCTGTCATGTGTTATCACTTCTCGGAGTATAACACTTTCTGGTGTATTAGTAAGTTCAGTAAATTATTTTATCAAATAATCCACCTGATATCCAGTGATTTCGTTGAAATCACAAACATCGCAAACAGAAATAGAGATGATGGGAGTAAGATGATTTCGTTGAATTCTTTAAGGCAGCTTCGTAAACAGAAACGAAGATGCTGAGAGTGATATTATTTCGTTGAACTATTTAAGCATGAAAATTAGTTGATTTCGTTGAACTCGATTTGTCCACATCGCCAACAGAAACAAAGATGCTGAGAGTAAGATGATTTCGATGAACCACGCAACGGCATAAGAAGATGAAACTTATGATTTAATAAAACGCATTGAGCCCGCATTGCTAGGTGAAATAACAAAGATGTGCAAAGGTCAAAATCATTAACATAGGTACTTTTTACGAAACAGATATTGCTTTAACAAAATAGATTTTGTGACGAATCAGATATTGTTTTGAAACACACTAGAAAAATATTCATCAAAATGTGACCATTTAGTTTGTTTTGGTAGGAGAAACAGAGGTTGAGAATGAGATAATTTAGCGATATCGACAGGAAAAAACACCTATGTTGTAATTCAAATATTTCCTGAAACTCCTAACCCAACCCATAACCTTTTGGTCTAGGAATACATGACGTCCTCATTACCAGCAGATTCAGAGACGCTCAACATCTGATGATTTTGTTGAATGTTGCATCGCAAGTAGCAATTTGGATGACGAGAGCGAGACATTTCCTGAATCTTCATTAGTCAATATCTACTAAAACTCATAGCCAACAAAACTAATGAACTCTCTAAGGCCGCAGCGCCGACAGAAACAGAGATGCTGAAAATACGTTGACCTCGTTATGTCAACATCGCCAACAGAAATAACGATGCTGAGAGTATGATGATTTCATTAAACTCTTTAAGGCCGCATCGCAAACAGAAAAAAGATGCTGAGAGTGAGATGATTTCATTAAACTCTTTAAGGCCGCATCGAAAACAGACACAAAGATGCTGAAAGTGAAATATTTTCGTTAAACCCGTTTCTTCCACATCACCAACTCAAACATAAATGCTGAAATGAGATAATTTCGCTGAAATCGTCATGTGCATATCGCCATCAGAATCCCAGACGCTGAAATGAGATGATTTCGTTGAACTCGTTACAGGCCGCATCACCAAGAGAATCAGAGATGCTCAACATTAGGTGATTTCGTTGAATTTTGCATCCCCACTAGACATTTTGATGATGAGTATGAGAAATATACTAAAACTCCTTAAATCCGCATCGCCAACAGAAACAAAGATGCTGAAAAGATATGTTTCCGTTGAACTCGTTATGTCCAAATTGCCAACACAAAAAGAGATGCTGAGAGTGAGATGTTTTCGCTGAACTCGGTATGTCGACATCACCAACAAACACAAAGATGCAGAGAGTAAAATGATTTCGTTAAACTCGTTATGTCAATATCGCCAACAGAAATAAAAATGCTGAGAGTGAGATGATTTCGTTGAAGATAGTAACCACGCAATGGCATAAGAATGAGAAAGGCTAAAACTGATATGATTTCATAAAACGCATTAAGCCCGCATTGCTAGGGGAAATAGCAAAGATGAGAAAGAGATATTTTCTGGAACTCCTTCAAAGTCATTAAGACAGGTATTTTTAGGAAACAGATATTGCTTTGAAAAGAAAGTTATTTTGATGAATCAGACATTGTTTTGAAACACAGTAGAAGAATATTCATCAAAATGTGACCATTGCGTTTTAGTTTTAATTTTTTTTTACTTTTTTCAACTTTACTGACCATAAGGAATGAGTGTGACCACCCAAAAGTAGCAGAGGCAGCTTATCTACTTCTAAACTATGAACTTTGTGGATATAAAAGGCCGCATCCAGCTCATAGCAAGGAGCTTATGGCCTTAAACATTCCAAATGATCAGGTCACGAGGCTACTAGGTTGCAGCATCCGCACATGTTTCTAACCTCCTTCCACATGTACAGTCGGGTAATGCTACCATCAGGAGACAACCTAGCGAAGTATTATAAGAAATCACAGACGAGAAATTGATCGTCTGATAAAAGGTCACATTTAAACAAGTATTCCATCTCCAAGGGAAAAGAAAATACAGCATGAGAAAGCAATAATTTTGTACATCTAGTAAAAACGGTTGATCAAGAAAGCATATCAAGGAGAAACAGAGGTTGAGAATAAGATAATTTAGCGATATCGACAGGAAAAAAAAACCACCGATGTTGTAATTCAAATATTTCCTGAAACTCCTAACCCATAAACTTCTGGTCTAGGAATACATGAAGTCCTCCTCACCAGGAGATTCAGAGACGCACAACATCAGATTATTTTGCTGAAATTTGCATCGCAAGTAGAAATTTGGATGACAAGAGCGAGACTATTCCCAAATCTTCATTAGTCAATATCTACTAAAACTCCGTAAATCTGCATCATGCTGAGAGTGAGATGATTTCGATGAACTCTTTAAGGCCGCATCGTCAACAGAAGTAGTGATGCTGAGAATGAGATGATTTCCTTGAACTCTTTATGTCAACATCGCCAATAGAAACAAAGAAGGTTGGAGTGAGATGATTTGGTAAAACTCTTTAACGCCGCTACTCCATAAGAAAACTAAAATGTTGCAAATTAGCTGATTTCGTTGAACTCGTTAAGTCCACATCGCCAACAGACGCAAAGATACTGGGAATGAGATGATTTCATTAAATTGTTTTTGTCTACATCGCCAACAGAAACAAATATGCTGAGAGTAAGATTATTGCGTTGAACTCTTTAAGGCCGCATCTGCAACAGAAATAGAGATGCTCAAAATGATATGATTTCATTGAACTCGTTTATCCACAACGCCAACAGACACAAAGATGCTGAAAGTGAAATATATTCGTTGAACTTGTTTCTTCAACATCAACAAAAGAAACAGAAATGCTGAAATCAGATGATTCCGCTGAACTCGGTTTGTCCACAAATAACGATGCTGAGAGTGAAATGATTTCGTTGAACTCGTTATGCTCGAATCGAAAACAGAAATAGAGATGCTGAGAATGAGATGATTTCATTGAAGTCGCTATGTCAATATCGCCAACAGACACAAAGATGATTGGAGTAAGATGATTTGGTTAAACTCTTTATCGCCGCATCACCAATAGAAAACGAAAATGTTGCAAATTAGCTGATTTCGTTGAACTTTTAAGCCACATCGCCAACAGACACAAAGATACTGAGATGGATGAGTCGTTGAACTCTTAAGGCCACATCGCCAACAGAAGAAAGTGGGTAAAATTAGTTCGTTGAACTCGTTTCTTCCACATCACCAACTCAAACATAAATGCTGAAATGAGATAATTTCGCTGAAATCGTCATGACACATATCGCAATCAGAACCCCAGATGCTGAAATGAGATGATTCCGTTGAACTCGTTACAGGGCGCATCACAAGAGAATCAGAGATGCTCAACATTAGGTGATTTCGTTGAATTTTGCATCCCCACTAAACATTTTGATGATGAGTATGAGACATATACTAAAACTCCTTAAATCCGCATCGCCAACAGAAACAAAGATGCTAAAAAGATATGTTTTCGTTGAACTCGTTATGTCCAAACTGCCAACACAAAAAGAGATGCTGAGAGTGAGATGTTTTTGCTGAACTCGGTATGTCGACATCACCAACAAAAACAAAGATGCGGAGTGTAAAATGATTTCGTTAAACTCGTTATGTCAATATCACCAACAGAAATAAAAATGCTAAGAGTGAGATGATTTCGTTGAAGATAGTAACCACGCAATGGCATAAGAATGAGAAAGGCTAAAACTGATATGATTTCATAAAACGCATTAAGCCCGCATTGCTAGGGGAAATAGCAAAGATGAGAAAGAGATATTTTCTGGAACTCCTTCAAAGTCATTAAGACAGGTATTTTTAGGAAACAGATATTGCTTTGAAAAGAAAGTTATTTTGAGGAATCAGATATTGTTTTGAAACACAGTAGAAGAATATTCATCAAAATGTGACCATTGCGTTAGTTTTAATTTTTTTTTACTATTTTCAACTTTACTGACCATAAGGAATGAGTGTGACCACCCAAAAGTAGCAGAGGCAGCTTATCTACTTCTAAACTATGAACTTTGTGGATATAAAAGGCCGCATCCAGCTCATAGCAAGGAGCTTATGGCCTTAAACATTCCAAATGATCAGGTCACGAGGCTACTAGGTTGCAGCATCCGCACATGTTTATAACCTCCTTCCACACGTACAGTCGGGTAATGCTACCATCAGGAGACAACCTAGCGAAGTATTATAAGAAATCACAGACGAGAAATTGATCGTCTGATAAAAGGTCACATTTAAACAAGTATTCCATCTCCAAGGGAAAAGAAAATACAGCATGAGAAAGCAATAATTTTGTACATCTAGTAAAAACGGTTGATCAAGAAAGCATATCAAGGAGAAACAGAGGTTGAGAATAAGATAATTTAGCGATATCGACAGGAAAAAAAAACCCACCGATGTTGTAATTCAAATATTTCCTGAAACTCCTAACCCATAAACTTCTGGTCTAGGAATACATGAAGTCCTCCTCACCAGGAGATTCAGAGACGCACAACATCAGATTATTTTGCTGAAATTTGCATCGCAAGTAGAAATTTGGATGACAAGAGCGAGACTATTCCCAAATCTTCATTAGTCAATATCTACTAAAACTCCGTAAATCTGCATCATGCTGAGAGTGAGATGATTTCGATGAACTCTTTAAGGCCGCATCGTCAACAGAAGTAGTGATGCTGAGAATGAGATGATTTCCTTGAACTCGTTATGTCAACATCGCCAATAGAAACAAAGAAGGTTGGAGTGAGATGATTTGGTAAAACTCTTTAACGCCGCTACTCCATAAGAAAACTAAATGTTGCAAATTAGCTGATTTCGTTGAACTCGTTAACTCAACATCGCCAACAGACGCAAAGATACTGAGAATGAGATGATTTCGTTAAATTATTTTGTCTACATCACCAACAGAAACAAATATGCTGAGAGTGAGATTATTGCGTTGAACTCTTTAAGGCCGCATCGGCAACAGAAATAGAGATGCTCAAAATGATATGATTTCATTGAACTCGTTTATCCACAACGCCAACAGACACAAAGATGCTGAAAGTGAAATATATTCGTTGAACTTGTTTCTTCAACATCAACAAAAGAAACAGAAATGCTGAAATCAGATGATTCCGCTGAACTCGGTATGTCCACAAATAACGATGCTGAGAGTGAGATGATTTCGTTGACCTCTTTAAGGCTGCATCGCCAACAGAAACAGAGATCCTGAGAGTGAAATGATTTCGCTGAAAATTAGCTGATTTCGTTGAACTCGTTAAGTCCACATCGCCAACAGACGCAAAGATACTGAGAATATAGCAGATATTGTTTTGAAACACAGTAGAAGAATGTTCATCAAAATGTGACCATTGAGTTAGTTTTATTTTTTTTTACTATTTTCAACTTTACTGACCATAAGGAATGAGTGTGACCACCCAAAAGTAGCAGAGGCAGCTTATCTACTTCTAAACTATGAACTTTGTGGATATAAAAGGCCGCATCCAGCTCATAGCAAGGAGCTTATGGCCTTAAACATTCCAAATGATCAGGTCACGAGGCTACTAGGTTGCAGCATCCGCACATGTTTATAACCTCCTTCCACACGTACAGTCGGGTAATGCTACCATCAGGAGACAACCTAGCGAAGTATTATAAGAAATCACAGACGAGAAATTGATCGTCTGATAAAAGGTCACATTTAAACAAGTATTCCATCTCCAAGGGAAAAGAAAATACAGCATGAGAAAGCAATAATTTTGTACATTTTGTAAAAATGGTTGATCAAGAAAGCATATCAAGGAGAAACAGAGGTTGAAATAAGATAATTTAGCGATATCGACAGGAAAAAAAAACACCGATGTTGTAATTCAAATATTTCCTGAAACTCCTAACCCATTACCTTCCGGTCTAGGAATACTTGAAGTTCTCATCACCAGGAGATTCAGAGATGCTCAACATCAGATTATTTTGTTGAATTTTGCATCGCAAGAAGAAATTTGGATGACGAGAGCGAGACATTTCCTGAATCTTCATTAGTCAATATCTACTAAAACCCCATATATCTGCATCGTCAACAAAAACAATAATGTTTAGAGTGACATCATTTCGTTGAATTCTATAAGGCCGCAGCGCCAAAAGAAACAGAGATGCTGAGAATAAGTTGATTTCATTGACTCTTTTTGTCTACATCGCCAACAAAAACAAAGATGCTGAGAGTGAGATGATTTCGTTGAAGTCTTTAAGGCCGTATCGCCAACAAAAACAAAGATGCTGAGAATGAAATGATTTTATTGAATTAAGGCCGCTTCGCCAACAAAAAAGATGCCGAAAGTGAAATGATTTGGTTGAACTCGTTTCTTCCACATCACCAACAGAAACATAAATGCTGAAATGAGATGATTTCGCTGAAATCGTTATGCTCACATCGTAAACAGAAATAGAGATGCTGAGAATGAGATGATTTCATTGAACCCTTTATGTCAACATCGCCAATAGAAACAAGGATGATTGGAGTGAGATGATTTGGTAAAACTCTTTAACGCCGCTACTCCATAAGAAAACTAAATGTTGCAAATTAGCTGATTTCGTTGAACTCGTTAACTCAACATCGCCAACAGACGCAAAGATACTGAGAATGAGATGATTTCGTTAAATTATTTTTGTCTACATCACCAACAGAAACAAATATGCTGAGAGTGAGATTATTGCGTCGAACTCTTTAAGGCCGCATCGGCAACAGAAATAGAGATGCTCAAAATGATATGATTTCATTGAACTCGTTTATCCACAACGCCAACAGACACAAAGATGCTGAAAGTGAAATATATTCGTTGAACTTGTTTCTTCAGCATCAACAAAAGAAACAGAAATGCTGAAATCAGATGATTCCGCTGAACTCGGTATGTCCACAAATAACGATGCTAAGAGTGAGATAATTTCGTTGACCTCTTTAAGGCTTATTGCCAACAGAAACAGAGATCCTGAGAGTGAAATGATTTCGTTGAACTCGTTATGCTCGAATCGAAAACAGAAATAGAGATGCTGAGAATGAGATGATTTCATTGAAGTCGCTATGTCAACATCGCCAACAGACACAAAGATGATTGGAGTAAGATGATTTGGTAAAACTCTTTATCGCCGCATCGCCAATAGAAAACGAAAATGTTGCAAATTAGCTGATTTCGTTGAACTCGTTAAGTCCACATCGCCAACAGACGCAAAGATACTGAGAATGAGATGATGTCGTTGAACTATTTAAGGCCACATCGCCAACAGAAGTAAAGATACTGAGGGTGAAATTAGTTCGTTGAACTCTTTTCTTCCACATCACCAACTCAAACATAAATGCTGAAATGAGATAATTTCGCTGAAATCGTCATGTTCATATCGCCATCAGAACCCCAGATGCTGAAATGAGATGATTCCGTTGAACTCGTTACAGACCGCATCACCAAGAGAATCAGAGATGCTCAACATTAGGTGATTTCGTTGAATTTTGCATCCCCACTAGACATTTTGATGATGAGTATGAGACATATGCTAAAACTCCTTAAATCCGCATCGCCAACAGAAACAAAGATGCTGAAAAGATATGTTTTCGTTGAACTCGTTATGTCCAAATTGCCAACACAAAAAGAGATGCTGAGAGTGAGATGTTTTCGCTGAACTCGGTATGTCGACATCACCAACAGAAACAAAGATGCAGAGAGTAAAATGATTTCGTTAAACTCGTTATGTCAATATCGCCAACAGAAATAAAAATGCTGAGAGTGAGATGATTTCGTTGAAGATAGTAACCACGCAATGGCATAAGAATGAGAAAGGCTAAAACTGATATGATTTCATAAAACGCATTAAGCCCGCATTGCTAGGGGAAATAGCAAAGATGAGAAAGAGATATTTTCTGGAACTCCTTCAAAGTCATTAAGACAGGTATTTTTAGGAAACAGATATTGCTTTGAAAAGAAAGTTATTTTGAGGAATCAGACATTGTTTTGAAACACAGTAGAAGAATATTCATCAAAATGTGACCATTGATTTGGGTTTTGGTTTCCTTACTTTTTTCAACTTTACTGACCATAAGGAATGTGTGTGACCACCCAAAAGTAGCAGAGGCAGCTTATCTACTTCTAAACTATGAACTTTGTGGATATAAAAGGCCGCATCCAGCTCATAGCAAGGAGCTTATGGCCTTAAACATTCCAAATGATCAGGTCACGAGGCTACTAGGTTGCAGCATCCGCACATGTTTCTAACCTCCTTCCACATGAACAGTCGGGTAATGCTACCATCAGGAGACAACCTAGCGAAGTATTATAAGAAATCACAGACGAGAAGTTGATCATCAGATAAAAGATCACATTTTAACAAGTATTCTTCACCATAGCATATTGTTTGATGTGTCAGGTAAAACACATAGTGGTTCGGGTTGATGATTTCGTAGAATTCGTTAAACCGGCGTCTCCACGAGAAGCAGAAAAGTTCAGAAAAGATACATTTATTAAACTGGTTAAGCCCGCATCTCCAAGAGAAAAGAAAATACAGCATGAGAAAGCAATTATTTTGTACATCTAGTAAAAACGGCATATCAAGGAAGCATATCAAGGAGAAACAGAGGCTGAGAATGAGATAATTTAGCCGCATCGACAGGAAAAACACCGATGTTGTAATTCAAATATTTCCTGAAACTCCTAACCCATAAACTTCTGGTCTAGGAATACATGAAGTCCTCCTCACCAGGAGATTCAGAGACGCACAACATCAGATTATTTTGTTGAAATTTGCATCGCAAGTAGAAATTTGGATGACAAGAGCGAGACTATTCCCAAATCTTCATTAGTCAATATCTACTAAAACTCCGTAAATCTGCATCATGCTGAGAGTGAGATGATTTCGATGAACTCTTTAAGGCCGCATCGTCAACAGAAACAGTGATGCTGAGAATGAGATGATTTCCTTGAACTCTTTATGTCAACATCGCCAATAGAAACAAAGATGGTTGGAGTGAGATGATTTGGTAAAACTCTTTAACGCCGCTACTCCATAAGAAAACTAAAATGTTGCAAATTAGCTGATTTCGTTGAACTCGTTAAATCTACATCATCAACAGACGCAAAGATACTGAGAATGAGATGATTTCATTAAATTGTTTTTGTCTATATCGCCAACAGAAACAAATATGCTGAGAGTGAGATTATTGCGTTGAACTCTTTAAGGCCGCATCGGCAACAGAAATAGAGATGCTGAAAATGATATGATTTCATTGAACTCGTTTATCCACAACGCCAACAGACACAAAGATGCTGAAAATGAAATATATTCGTTGAACTTGTTTCTTCAACATCAACAAAAGAAACAGAAATGCTGAAATCAGATGATTCCGCTGAACTCGGTATGTCCACAAGTAACGATGCTGAGAGTGACATGATTTCGTTGAACTCGTTATGCTCGAATCGAAAACAGAAATAGAGATGCTGAGAATGAGATGATTTTATTAAAGTCGCTATGTCAACATCGCCAACAGAAACAAAGATGATTGGAGTGAGATGATTTGGTAAAACTCTTTATCGCCGCATTGCCAATAGAAAACGAAAATGCTGCAAATTAGCTGATGTCCTTGAACTCTTTAAGGCCACATCGAGAACAGAAGTAAAGATACTGAGGGTGAAATTAGTTCGTTGAACTCGTTTCTTCCACATCACCAACTCAAACATAAATGCTGAAATGAGATAATTTCGCTGAAATCGTCATGTGCATATCGCCATCAGAACCCCAGACGCTGAAATGAGATGATTCCGTTGAACTCGTTATAGGCCACATCACCAAGAGAATCAGAGATGCTCAACATTAGGTGATTTCGTTGAATTTTGCATCCCCACTAGACATTTTGATGATGAGTATGAGAAATATACTAAAACTCCTTAAATCCGCATCGCCAACAGAAACAAAGATGCTGAAAAGATATGTTTTCGTTGAACTCGTTATGTCCAAATTGCCAACACAAAAAGAGATGCTGAGAGTGAGATTTTTCGCTGAACTCGGTATGTCGACATCACCAACAGACACAAAGATGCAGAGAGTAAAATGATTTCGTTAAACTCGTTATGTCAATATCGCCAACAGAAATAAAAATGCTGAGAGTGAGATGATTTCGTTGAAGATAGTAACCACGCAATGGCATAAGAATGAGAAAGGCTAAAACTGATATGATTTCATAAAACGCATTAAGCCCGCATTGCTAGGGGAAATAGCAAAGATGAGAAAGAGATATTTTCTGTAACTCCTTCAAAGTCATTAAGACAGGTATTTTTAGGAAACAGATATTGCTTTGAAAAGAAAGTTATTTTGAGGAATCAGATATTGTTTTGAAACACAGTAGAAGAATATTCATCAAAATGTGACCATTGAGTTAGTTTTATTTTTTTTTACTATTTTCAACTTTACTGACCATAAGGAATGAGTGTGACCACCCAAAAGTAGCAGAGGCAGCTTATCTACTTCTAAACTATGAACTTTGTGGATATAAAAGGCCGCATCCAGCTCATAGCAAGGAGCTTATGGCCTTAAACATTCCAAATGATCAGGTCACGAGGCTACTAGGTTGCAGCATCCGCACATGTTTATAACCTCCTTCCACACGTACAGTCGGGTAATGCTACCATCAGTAGACAACCTAGCGAAGTATTATAAGAAATCAAAGACGAGAAATTGATCGTCTGATAAAAGGTCACATTTAAACAAGTATTCCATCTCCAAGGGAAAAGAAAATACAGCATGAGAAAGCAATAATTTTGTACATCTAGTAAAAACGGTTGATTAAGAAAGCATATCAAGGAGAAACAGAGGTTGAGAATGAGATAATTTAGCGATATCGACAGGAAAAAAAACACCGATGTTGTAATTCAAATATTTCCTGAAACTCCTAACCCATTACCTTCCGGTATAGGAATACTTGAAGTCCTCATCACCAGGAGATTCAGAGATGCTCAACATCAGATTATTTTGTTGAATTTTGCATCGCAAGAAGAAATTTGGATGACGAGAGCGAGACATTTCCTGAATCTTCATTAGTCAATATCTACTAAAACTCCATATATCTGCATCGTCAACAAAAACAATAATGTTTAGAGTGACATCATTTCGTTGAATTCTATAAGGCCGCAGCGCCAAAAGAAACAGAGATGCTGAGAATAAGTTGATTTCATTGAACTCTTTTTGTCTACATCGCCAACAAAAACAAAGATGCTGAGAGTGAGATGACTTCGTTGAAGTCTTTAAGGCCGTATCGCCAACAGAAACAGTGATGCTGAGAATGAAATGATTTTATTGAATTAAAGCCGCTTCGCCAACAAAAAAAGATGCCGAAAGTGAAGTGATTTCGTTGAACTCGTTTCTTCCACATCACCAACAGAAACATAAATGCTGAAATGAGATGATTTCGCTGAAATCGTTATGCTCACATCGTAAACAGAAATAGAGATGCTGAGAATGAGATGATTTCATTGAACTCTTTATGTCAACATCGCCAATAGAAACAAGGATGATTGGAGTGAGATGATTTGGTAAAACTCTTTAACGCCGCTACTCCATCAGAAAATAAAAATGTTGCAAATTAGCTGATTTCGTTGAACTCGTTAAATCCACATCGTAAACAGACGCAAAGATACTGAGAATGAGATGATGTCGTTGAACTCTTTAAGTCCACATCGTCAACAGAAGTAAAGATACTGAGGGTGAAATTAGTTCGTTGAACTCGTTTCTTCCACATCACCAACTCAAACATAAATGCTGAAATGAGATAATTTCGCTGAAATCGTCATGTGCATATCGCCATCAGAACCCCAGACGCTGAAATGAGATGATTCCGTTGAACTCGTTACAGGCTGCATCACCAAGAGAATCAGAGATGCTCAACATTAGGTGATTTCGTTGAATTTTGCATCCCCACTAGACATTTTGATGATGAATATGAGACATATACTATAACTCCTTAAATCCGCATCGCCAAAAGAAACAAAGATGCTGAAAAGATATGTTTTCGTTGAACTCGTTATGTCCAAATTGCCAACACAAAAAGAGATGATGAGAGTGAGATGTTTTCGCTGAACTCGGTATGTCGACATCACCAACAGAAACAAAGATGCAGAGAGTAAAATGATTTCGTTAAACTCGTTATGTCAATATCGCCAACAGAAATAAAAATGCTGAGAGTGAGATGATTTCGTTAAGAAAGTAACCACGCAATGGCATAAGAATGAGAAAGGCTAAAACTGATATGATTTCATAAAACGCATTAAGCCCGAATTGCTAGGGGAAATAGCAAAGATGAGAAAGAGATATTTTCTGGAACTCCTTCAAAGTCATTAAGACAGGTATTTTTAGGAAACAGATATTGCTTTGAAAAGAAAGTTATTTTGAGGAATCAGATATTGTTTTGAATCACAGTAGAAGAATATTCATCAAAATGTGACCATTGAGTTAGTTTTAATTTTTGTTTACTATTTTCAACTTTACTGACCATAAGGAATGAGTGTGACCACCCAAAAGTAGCAGAGGCAGCTTATCTACTTCTAAACTATGAACTTTGTGGATATAAAAGGCCGCATCCAGCTCATAGCAAGGAGCTTATGGCCTTAAACATTCCAAATGATCAGGTCACGAGGCTACTAGGTTGCAGCATCCGCACATGTTTATAACCTCCTTCCACACGTACAGTCGGGTAATGCTACCATCAGGAGACAACCTAGCGAAGTATTATAAGAAATCACAGACGAGAAATTGATCGTCTGATAAAAGGTTACATTTAAACGAGGATTCCATCTCCAAGGGAAAAGAAAATACAGCATGAGAAAGCAATAATTTTGCACATTTAGTAAAAATGGTTGATCAAGAAAGCATATCAAGGAGACACAGAGGTTGAGAATAAGATAATTTAGCGATATCAACAGGAAAAAAAACACCGATGTTGTAATTCAAATATTTCCTGAAACTCCTAACCCATTACCTTCCGGTCTAGGAAAACTTGAAGTCCTCATCACCAGAGGCAGCTTATCTACTTCTAAACTATGAATTTTGTGGATATAAAAGGCCGCATCCAGCTCACAGCAAGGAGCTTATGGCCTTAAACATTCCAAATGATCAGGTCACGAGGCTACTAGGTTGCAGCATCCGCACATGTTTATAACCTCCTTCCACACGTACAGTTGGGTAATGCTACCATCAGGAGACAACCTAGCGAAGTATTATAAGAAAGCACAGACGAGAAGTTGATCGTCTGATAAAAGGTCACAATTTAACAAGTATTCTTAACCATAGCATATTGTTTAACGTGTCAGGTAAAACACATAACGGTTGGGGTTGATGATTTCGTAGAATTCGTTAAACCGGCGTCTCCACGAGAAGCAGAAAATTTCAGAAAAGATACATTTATTAAACGCGTTAAGCCCGCATCTCCAAGAGAAAAGAAAATACAGCATGAGAAAGCGATAATTTTGTACATCTAGTAAAAACGGCATATGAAGGAAGCATATCAAGAAGAAACAGATGTTGAGAATGAGACAATTAAGCCGCATCGACAGGAAAAAACACCGATGTTGTAATTCAAATATTTCCTGAACCTCCTAACCCATAATTTTCTAGTCTAGGAATACATGAGGTCCTCATCACCAGGGGATTCAGAGATGCTCAACATCAGATGATTTTGTTTAATTTTGCATCGCAAGTAGAAATTTGGATGACGAGAGCGAGACATTTTCCTAAACTTCATTAATTAATATCTTCTAAAACTCTGTAAATCTGCAATCCAATAATGTTGAGAGTGACATGATTTCATTGAACTCTATAAGGCTCCAACAGAAACAGAGATGCTGAGAGTTAAATGATTTCGTTGAACTCGTTATGCTCACATCCTAAACTTAAATAGAGATGCTGAGAATAAGATGGTTTCATTGAACTCTTTTTGTCTACATCGCCACCAGAAACAAAGATGCTGAGAGTGAAATGATTTCGTTGAACTCGTTTCTTCCACATCACCAACAGAAACATAAATGCTGAAATGAAATGATTTCTCTGAACTCGTTATTTCCAGATCGCCAACAGAAAAAAATGATTATTAGAGTGAGATGATTTTGTAAAACTCTTTAACGCCGCAACTCCATCAGACAACAAAAATGTTGTAAATTAGCTGATTTCGTTGAACTCGTTAAATCAACATCACCAACAGACACAAAGATGCTGAGAGTGAGATGATTTCGATGAACTCTTTAAGGTCGCATCGACAAAAGAAATAGAGATGCTGAGAATGAAATGGGTTCATTTATCCACAACGCCAACAGACACAAAGATACATAGAAAAAAGATGAGTTCGCTGTACTCGTTATGTCTGCATCGCCAACATATAACCTCCTTCCACATGTACAGTCGGGTAATACTACCATCATGAGAGACAACCTAGCGAAGTATTATAAGAAATCACAGACGAGAAATTGATCATCTGATAAAAGATCACATTTTAACAAGTATTCTTCACCATAGCATATTGTTTGACGTGTCAGGTAAAACACATAGCTGTTGGGGTTGATGATTTCGTAGAATTCGTTAAACCGGCGTCACCATGAGAAACAGACAGATTGAGGAAAGATTTATTCGTGGAACGCATAAAGCCCACATCTCCAAGAAAAAAGAAAATACAGCATGGGAATATGATAATTTTGTACATCTAGTAAAAACGGCATATCACGAAGGCATATCAAGGAGAAACAGGGGTGGAGAATGGGATAATTTAGCCGCATCGACAGGAAAAAACACCGATGTTGTAATTGAAATATTTCCCACAAATCCTAAGCCATTACCTTCTGGTCCATGAATACATTAAGTCCGCATCACCAGGAGATTCAGATATGCTCAGCATCGGATGATATTGTTGCATTTTGCATCAAAAATAGAAATTCGGATGATGAGAGCGAGACATTTCCTGTAACTTCATTAGTCAATATCTAGTAAACTTCCGTGAATCTGCACCGCCTATAAAAACAAAAATATTGAGAGTGAGATGATTTCGTTGAACTCGTTATGTGAAGATCGCAAACAGAAAAAAAATGCTGAGAGTGGAATGATTGCGATGGACTACTTATATCAACATCGCCAACAGAAACAAAGATGCAGAAAATTAGATGATTTCGTTGAACAAGTTATGACCACATCGCCAACAGAAATAAAGTACTGGGAGTGAGATGATTTTGACCTCTTTGAGGCCGCTTCGCCAACATAAACAAAGATGCTGAGATTATGTCCACATCGCCAACAGAAACCAAGATGTTGAAATGATATGGTTTTCTTGAACTCGTTTTGTCCACATCGCCAACAGAAACAGAGATGCTGAGAGTGTGGTGATTTCGATGAATTCGTTATTGCCACATCACCAACAGAAATAATGATGTAAAGAGTGAGATGATTACGTTGAACTCGTTATGTCCAAATCGCCAACAGAAATAAAGATACTGGGAGTGAGATGATTTCGTTGAACTTTTAAAGAACGCAACTCAAACAGAAACCAAGATGCTGAAATAAGATGGTTTCGTTGAACTCGTTACAGGCCGCATTTCAAAAAGAGATAATTTTTGTTGAATTTCGCATCCCCACTCGAAACTCAGATGATGAGTATAAGGCATCTACTAAAACTCCTTAAATCCGCATCGCCAACAAATGCAAAGATGCCGTGAGTGAGAAGATTTCTTTGAACTCGTTACTCATCGCCAACAGAAACACATTTGCTGAGAATGAGATAATTTTGTTGAGCTCATCCTGTCCACATCGCCAGTTGAAACAGAAAGGCTGAAAAGGAGATGAACTCGTTAAGGCGGCATCGCCAGCAGAAACAAAGATGTCGAGAATGAAATAATTTCGTAGAGTACATTGAGGCCACATCGCCTGTGGCAACAGAGAGTCTGAACGCGAAATGATTTTGTTGAACTTGTTAAGTCTGTATTGCCAGACGAAACATACATAATGAGATGGCTCATTGAATTTGTTAAGCCAGAATTGACAGGAGAAACAGGGGAAAAATTAGATGCGATGAAAGCTCGGTTCGATTGGCTCGGCATTGCTCGGTTGGCCAGTTTGGATATACCCACTCGGCGCTAAACGGCGTGGCTCGGCACGGTTGAACTGGGCACGCATCGCTAAGAGAAACAGAGAGGTTAAACAAGACGATTTGGGGGAGCAAGAGATGCCTTCGAGAACTCGTTCAGTTATAGTATTGAGAGGAAACCCAAACGCTGAGATGATTTCGAAGATCCGGGAGAAACAAAGCTTAGGAAAGAGATTATTCTGTGGAATTCGATCGGGAAAACATCTATGTTGTGAGTGAAATATCTCATGAAACTCCATAAATCTGCATCTCTTACAGAAACAGAGATACTGATAATGAGGTGATATCGTTGAACCTTTGGGCCCGCATCGAAATAAGAAACGCGAATATTGTGAATGGGATCTTTACTGGAAATATTTCAACCGATATTTCTGGAAATTTGTACTGTATCACCAACAGAGACAGAAATGCTTAAAATCATATGGTTCCGTTGAACTCGTTTTGTCCGCATCTCCACAAAATACAGATATGCTGAAAACAAAAAGTTAAAGCCGCATCGCTACCAGAAAAAAAGATAATGAGAATGAAATAATTTCGTTAAACTGGTTGAGGCCACATCGCCTGCAGCAGCAGAGAGGCAACAATAACCAAGCAATGGCATAATTTATATATATTTGGAAGGCTCAAACTGGTATGATTTCTTTAAACGCATTTAGCACGCATCTCAGGGGAAAATAGCGATGTTGTTATTTACATACTGGATATCCTGAATCCAATATATACTGGAACTTCTTAAAACTGTATCGTCAGTAGAAACAGAGATGCTGAGCCCGTATCTCCAAGATAAAACATAGAGGATGGGAAAGCGAAGGTTTCCTAGATCGGCATATCCAGGAGAAACAGATATCTTTTTCAATATTTTTTGGAACTTGTTAAGCCTGCATCGCCGGAAGAATCGGGGGCGTTTTGAATGATACACGAACATTTCCTGGAGATCTTCCGCATCAGCAGTGAAACAATTTTATTACAAGTGAACATCATTATCTAAAACTTGAAAAGGTCTCATTGCAGCAACTCAAATTAAATCCCAAACACATGATTCCTATAAATGTATAACCTTTCAAAATTCCAGATAACGAGATTATATAAAACAATTTATTGTAAAAGCAAAGACATTACATTATACAACATTACTTGGATTAACAACAACGAATGAGACCTAAATTGATATTTCAGAAGCTTCAGCCTTGGCATGATGAGCGTTTAAAAGAAATGGTGGTATGATCTGGATATATAATTACGTATTAGATACATGTTATATTGTTAAATTGTTTATTTTACGCACAATTTCTCAACTAAGCGTGGTTGTTTACTTTTTTTGCTTTTTTATCATGTACATATTTTTAGGGTGCCAAAGATGTCTTCTGTGTGGTTGATTCAATCGAGAATATAAACGGCAAACAGTACGTACAGAGATGTTCCGATTCTCGGTCATGGGTCATGCTGAGGTGACCCCAAAACATTGTTAGCGTAACGTAAAGCATCGTAGTGGAGCGGAATTACAAGTCTAGTTTAAATGGATTGATTTTGCACTAAAAAGTCTTGAAATTCTGGTGGTTTTACCTATTTATTATCAAAATTGGTATATTGAACACTAATTTCAACTGAATTTTCAATAATTAACCAGCCAATCAGTGGCCGGGTAAAAACTATACCATGGGCTCAATTTTGTATACACAGGGGCCATTTCGAAGGTATTTTGATAATTTAGTTAGTTGTTCCCTGGCAGCGGTGGCGCATAATTTAGCATCCCCGACAAACCATAATATTTTACTAATAACAGAAAACTGACGGTAATCAGCTCAGACGTTACTAGTAAAAGAAAAGTGACGGTAGTAAGATCAGACGTTACAAGGAAAAGAACAGTGACGGTATTAAGGCCAAATGTTACTAGTAAAAGGAAAGTGACGGTAGTAAGGTCAGACGTTACTAGTAAAAAAAAGTGACGGTAGTAAGATCAGACGTTACTAGTTAAAGAAAAGTGACGGTGGTAAGATCAGACGTTACTAGTAAAAGAAAAGTGACGGTATTAAGGCAAGACGTTACTAGTAAAAGAAAAGTGACGGTAGTAAGATCAGACGTTACAAGTAAAAGAAAAGTGACGGTATTAAGGCCAGACGTTGCTAGTAAAAGAAAAGTTACGGTAGTAAGGTCAGACGTTACTAGTAAAAAAAGTGACGGTAGTAAGGTCAGACGTTACTAGTAAAAGGAAAGTGACGGTAGTAAGGTCAGAGGTTACTTGTAAAAGAAAAGTGACGGTATTAAGGCAAGACGTTACTAGTAAAAGAAAAGTGACGGTAGTAAGATCAGACGTTACAAGTAAAAGAAAAGTGACGGTATTAAGGCCAGACGTTCTAGTAAAAGAAAAGTTACGGTAGTAAGGTCAGACGTTACTAGTAAAAAAAGTGACGGTAGTAAGGTCAGACGTTACTAGTAAAAGGAAAGTGACGGTAGTAAGGTCAGAGGTTACTTGTAAAAGAAAAGTGACGGTAGTAAGGTCAGACGTTACTAGTATAAAAGAAAAGTGACGGTAGTAAGGTCAGACGTTACTAGTAAAAGGAAAGTGACGGTAGTAAGGTCAGACGTTACTAGTAAAAGAAAAGTGACGGTAGTAAGGTCAGAAGTAACTAGTAAAAGAAAAGTGACGGTAGTAAGGTCAGACGTTACTAGTAAAAAGAAAGTTACGGTAGTAAGGTCAGACGTTACTAGTTAAAGGAAAGTGACAGTAGTAAGGTCAGACGTGACTAGTAAAAGGAAAGTGACGGTAGTAAGGTAAGACGTTACTAGTTAAGAAAGTGACGGTAGTAAGGTCAGACGTTACTAGTAAAAGTTAAGTGACGGTAGTAAGGTCAGACGTTCCTAGTGAAAGGAAAGTTACGGTAGTAAGGTCAAACGTTACTAGTAAAAGAAAAGTGACGGTAGTAAGGTCAGACGTTACTAGTAAAAGGAAAGTTACGGTAGTAAGGTAAGACGTTACTAGTTAAGAAAGTGACGGTAGTAAGGTCAGACGTTACTAGTAAAAGAAATTGACGGTAGTAAGGTCAGACGTTACTAGTAAAAGGAAAGTGACGGTAGTAAGGTCAGACGTTACTTGTAAAAGGAAAGTGACGGTAGTAAGGTCAGACGTTACTAGTAAAAGGAAAGTGACGGTAGTAAGGTCAGACGTTACTAGTAAAAGGAAAGTGACGGTAGTAAGGTCAGACGTTACTTGTAAAAGGAAAGTGACGGTAGTAAGGTCAGACGTTACTAGTTAAGAAAGTGACGGTAGTAAGGTCAGACGTTACTATTAAAAAAGAAAGTAACGACAGTAAGGTCAGTCATTGCTAGTAAAAAGAAAATGACGGTACATGTAGTAAGGTCCGAAGATACTTGTAAAAAGGTGACGTTAGTACGGTCAGGCGTTACTAGTAAAGGAACTCATAAGATGAAATATAACTGTTAATCCTCAAGAAAAGGGTATACTCTGCATTGAAATCTGTCACGATACCTATACTATTGAACACCCAAAACGATATTCTCACTGTTACACAGTAAATGATGTTTTCTTATTAGTCAATATTGAGTAAAAATATATCAAAACTGAGATTGAAAAAATGCTACATAAATTTTCATTATAAAACCTTACATTTTACTGCTAAACATGTAATCAATGAACTTAATTAACTCTGGAAAAAAATAAAAATATTGTTGGTATATGGGCCAGAAATAAAATTAACTACAGTAACAAAAAATCATTAATGATCTCGCAGTTTGATAATTTATTTATATCTTTAAGACTATAAACTCAATTCCGTATTAGGAATGTATGAGGAGGGCTTCATACATATGTAACAGTAAGAAAACGTGTGTCATATCGCACGCTATATAAATAACACAATAAAATATGTTTAAATCAAAATCGATTAATGCTTTTACATTAAGTTGGGTCAAGAGATTATATCAGTCTCCGGGCAAATGGAAAGTTCTTGTTACTAAATTATAAATTGTTATAAATTTGTATAGAACAATCAATATCGGAGGGATGTAATAAAACAAAGATGTAATATTTTGTTTTAGAAGGGTGCACTTTTATTTCACTTAAAGGGAGGTAACTCGTACAAACATTCGTCTGGCATTTGATTGGATTTTTTTATTAAAGATCTTAATCCAAAAACAATATATAAATGTAATTGTATTGTATGAGTAATTAAAAAAAAACTTTGAAAAATTATCCTTTTGAAATTGAAGAAAACTTATTGACCTCCCGCGTTTTACCAGTACATTTTACTATATTGTTAAAAAGTCTTAAGGAACCAAAATATTTTACTTCTCATGTAACAGACTATAAGACTCTTTCATATGTAGATATGAAGGATATGGATATTCTATCCGAGGGTCACAAAATGTATTAAAACCCGAGGCTTGCCGAGGGTTTTGCATCATTTTGTGATCCCGAGGGTAGAATATCCCTATCCTTCATATCCACTTATGAAAGAGTATTTTTCTTTCATACCCCGACGTTTTATTGCAATTTTACAATTTTAATATCCCGCCATTTTGAAATAAATTGGAAGAAATCCACGGCTTGAGGTCAATTTTTCATACATGAAAATAACGTGATATTTTCAACAAAAATCCCGTTGTTTGCATCTTTTATAGTAAAACTAGTCAAGTTTGTGAAAAAAAATGTTAAAATTTTACCGAGGAAATAGAAATTTTGTTGACGCTGTGACGTCACGAGGCTTTATAGCATGGGTAGCCATGCAATACAGCCTCAGGCGGCATGAGTTTATTTAGCTGCAATATTGTAGCTCAAAAGACTTTTTAACAGAAAATGGTGTCGTCCTGAAAGGTATAGTAGGCCGGGTACGTATATTCGTTCTAGAGTTTATTGCCCTAGACCAGTCAGTATTATACCCATAGGTAGGTAAGGAAAGGTTGACCGAAATTTGTAACTATTTAGTGAGGATGACTGTGCAGCCATATGTATATTACCCTTCCAATATACTATCTATCCATATTCTAACAACAAGACATGTTCTTTTCAAAGTCAGAAATATCAATTATCTAATCTGTAATCTTTGATTTTTTTTTTTTTTTTTTTTTTTTTTAAATTTCAGGTAAAATAAATCTAAATACCGAAAACTATTATTTTTATTCACTTTTAATATCACCATCACACTTATTCCCCAAATCATATTGATATTACCACAACCTGATTAAAATACAGATCACCATACAAATAACACGATGTTGTAGAGTAGTTAATGTAGTGTATAGCAATGATCTGTATTTTAATCAGATTGATATTACCATCACCATGCATCATCATATGTAATATTTTAACAGAGAGAGAAAAACAACAGGGCACTTACTCTTTGAATGCTGTGAAGTCCAAAATCGTTTTCCAAGTTGAGACGTTCTGCTAGAAACTCTCTTCATACCTTTAACTGTAAATAAACACACATTGTTTTGGTAAGTTCACTGCTAACTACTCATTATCATGGAAAATTGACAAAGAAATAATTGCATTAATTATAAACAATACATTTATAGAACTAGTCTAAGATGTCTGTACAAGTCATTAAATATTAATGCACTACTATATACAATGTTTGATCATTATAAAGTTCAGAAATACATATTGTTTGTAAACGGGGAAACGTAAAGAGATTTTTTTTTAATTTGACTGGATGAAGTGGAGGAGATTTATCCAGATACATGTAAGTGTTCATTACATTAAATATCTATTTTATGTATATATATAGATATCAAAGGACCTTTGTCGAGATCCATGATATTGTGGTGTTATACCGCTTTGGTAGATTAATTAATGACCGAATCGGAAGTCCTTATTTTTGGCATTAGATATGTAATTTCTTTGACACATGTTAAAAGAATTTACCGATGTGCATGTATATGTTAATTACAAGAAGAACGATGGCTAAAAGACGTCACCCTGAAGAACTCAACGTTTGGGTAATGACGTCACAGAAGGAATCGATGCTTTTTAAAATGGAAAGTGGAAAATGCATTGCCAATTTATAATAAAGAGAAAGTCAGAGAGGAGGAGGAAAGAAAGAGATGGATGGATGGAGGGAGGGGGTATAACAAGGGACAAAAAAAAATATAGAGTATATTAATAAATTACAAACCTAAAAGCGATAATTGCATTTCAGTTCAATACACAGGGACTTGTAACGTATGATGTGAGAAAGTCTGCTGTGTATACCTGTGTACTATATACTACATGTATATAGTATATAGGCCTAGTACACATGTATACACAGCAGACTTTCTCACAACCTACGTTACAAGTCCCTGTCTTCGATATTTATTTCGGTTTTAAATATGCTTCTAGTTTTAAAAATTTGACATGGTGTATATGAACCACCTTTTGTGTCCAGACGCTGATTATGTCTCTTAGTAATATCATATAGTTTCTTCCTACCACTTACAAAAAGGTCAAACTTCTATCCACCTTCTAGCTGTCACATTACTATAGATAAACTAGTAAAAGTATGCATTACATTGCATGAGAGACTGAGTGTTTTGGGGTTTTTTTTGTTCTGTATTGCATTCATGTCTATAGATATGTGAAAATGTGAAAAATATAACAAAACATTTTGACATAATATGAAAGTATATTTTTTAATTCTTATTTTAGTACAGATGATCGGTACAAATTATTTACGGGGATGTATGTGGCTGTACGGGAGGATGACAGTCTATGGTAGGTCCACGCCAGGAAGTACAGGTTGTTCATAGTACTTTCTTTAAAACAATTGGGACAAGATAATGATTTAGTCTGCATTTATCATCTTACATTTTTAAAACATTTTGCGGAAGTGTACCTTTCTCTATTGGTACGTATATAGACCCCTAAATAATAACATAGTAATTATCATTTACGTAAATTTGAAGTCCATCGGAGAAAATTGATACAGCGATACTACTAACTCATAAGAGCAAAATACCAAATCCGTTACATATTCCTCTGACGATTCAGAAACTGTGATCGTGAAGTGAACACATTTTGCCAAAAATTGATTTATATTAAAAAAAAATCTCTTTTAATGTAACCAAGAACATTTTTCAGATGGTTTGTGTTCGCAAATTTGAAATTCTGAGATGTAGGTCAAACGTCTGGAGCATAATCTCTATAACTTTAACAAAATATGAAATTTTGATAGTGCAGCATTATTTAATATACCACCGGAACCTGAGAATTAGATATAGTTTATATAAATGTTTTCATGAACCCAACAGAGTGGTCCATAGACCAATTTTAGCTATCTTCAGATACCTTATATAAATTGTACACGTGTATTATACGTTTTGTCGATTTTTATCTTAAACGCCTAAAATGGTTTATGGACACCCTGGTGGGTCAAAATGTGTATAAACTATAGATAAGTATCATGCCCCTGTGGTATTTACCGTGGTCAGGCGTGGATCGATGGCTCGGCTCGGAAGTCATCCGTGCGTAACGTGATCGTGAGTTCATCGCGATCAGACTCCAGTACATATGTACTTCGAAAGGTGATTTCAAATTTTAGTAACATGAATAAAATATTTATATATAAAATATTCTGAAATATGTTTACTGTTGTACATGTATTATGTCTGAACATTATTAGACTAGAGACTTAAATGTACGAGTATGGTCCATTTTGATGCAATTGATAATTCAATCTCATTTCTAATTTCTATCAATCGTATAGTCAGAAACGCACCTCTACCGCACACATATGAAAAATGTAGTTTTATGTTAATTTATCATTAAACAATTGCAGAAGCAGACTTACATGATCTCGATCTCTCTAACGGGTTCGTCCATGGCACAAAGAACCTATATATAGCTACGTACCTTGGGTCAAACAGGGCGCAATTCAAGTTACCGGTAAATGATCATGGAGGACCAATGAAACAACAGATCTGCTATGACGTGATATTGACCACTAGGACATTTCGGACAAAGGTATCTAGTATAATGATAACTCATTAATGATAAGTAAATGGAATGATCCGTACATACGAAATGTAGGGAAAATGGCATACGTATGGCCATAAGAAGGACCATTTACATCACACACACTTATTAAAACATAACTATTACATCATCCATTGTTGTTACAGTCCATTATATGTAATAATGGACTGCTGACTGTCTATTATTACGGTTAGCAGTCCATTATTAATACGAACTGTCCATTATTTTTAGATTTTTGGACAGTGTTTGTATAACTGAAAAAATAATCCAAACCAAAAATCTGGACACCCATATTTTAATAATCAAATGGCATTTGTAACAGTAACACATATGTAGTTAAATCCGA
Organism: Argopecten irradians; assembly: GCF_041381155.1. Lineage (NCBI taxonomy): Eukaryota > Metazoa > Mollusca > Bivalvia > Pectinida > Pectinidae > Argopecten > Argopecten irradians. Next base: position 28,586,872 of record NC_091141.1, read on the forward strand.
CAATTTTGCTTTTATATTGAGCAAACACTTCTCAGTATTTAACATGTATCTTGACAGCACCGGTCTCGATATTTATTTCAGTGTTCCCTCCATTTGCACTTTCCAATCTGGGAACTTTGACACTGTTAGAATTTCCACTAAGAATATTGCTAATGTCACACTGCTGCTGGTCACTAGTGCGCTTGTATGCACGAACTGCATTTGATCGGTGGCCAGTTTTTTCCGAAATCAATTGTTCATCGATTCCGGCACCATATAGTCGTGTTGCAGCCGTAGCGCGGAGAGAATGGTTTGTATAAAATCCTTGAAACCCAGCTTGTTCACAAAGACGTTTTACGGTTTGCTGAAGGATGTGAACCCCAACTGGCGCATCCTGATACCATACATTTCCTTGAGTGTATTTCCTAGGTCTGAGGTAAAAGGCATCATTGTTACAGTTGTCAGGTCTGAAAACAAAAGGCAGATGTATTTCAACCATGTATTTAACTACAAATTTTCAGAATAGTTAATAATTACTTATCTAGGATAGTGACATATGTATGTGATAAGGATGGAGGAATTAACATACCATTTTAACAAATATTTACAGCTATATAATTATGATATACTTTAAATCGTTTTAGAATTAAACTGAAAAACGAAATAAACTGCAGGTTTCAAGTGAGTGATGGGAATGGTTTATAACTTACCTGGCGGCAATAAATTTTGTGTTCAGTTTCACGATGCACTTCTCTGGTTGCTTTTGATTTTCATATGCCCGTGTAACTTTTGGATCCAGTTTTCTATGCATGATACCGCCACGGTTTGTTTTGGATACATCTTCAGTATACTCTAAGTATGTACGGTTTTCAGTATCTGTTTTCACACAGATTTGAGAATGTTCTCCATATCTCAAGTTCCTGTGTTCTTGACCTGCTCGCAGAGCAAAATTCAAGCCTATCATGAAAATCATGGTATCCAGTAGTTGTTGAGGACTATCTGAACCCAAAATATTTTTTGTCCACAGTTTTTCCTCCTGTTCTTGGGTGATTATATCTGCTTGACGTCGCTGGAGACCGATTCCTTTTTTTGATAATTCCTTCATTTTAGAATCTAAAACAGCTTTCAGTCCGGAGAATGTTTTGTCGTCTAAAAAGCTTACGAATCTCCCATTGGTGCGGAAATGGTGTTGAATCGATATTAACAGTTCATACATGGTGTTTGGTCTATAATCTGAGCCGGCTTCATTTCTTACTTCACCAATAAAGAAACTAAGGGCTTCATTCAGGAGGGAATCTTTCATTTCCAGAATTGGACTCGAATACTGTTTGCTCTTCGTTACACGTTCGCGCTCCTTCTGCCAATTTGCAAACAGGTTAATAGCCCAGCGAGTCTTGTTTTCAGTTTTTGCTGACTTGCCACTATCAACCATATTTTGTAGATCCACAGTGTTTAAGGGAATTCTAAAACGACTGTCCATTTTCTCCATTTCCATTGAGCATTGAACAATACTCTCATCGTCGGCTGAAGAAATATCGGAAAAAATGCTGTTTCTTAAATTAAAATTTGGTTGCGTATTTTCCTGCATGTCTAATATATCACTTAGAACAGCATCGGTATCGGGATCTGTAGATAATTTCTCCACAAATGTTGACTGGGTTATGAAAATCGCATTAGAATCGGAATCAGACATGCTGTCCCTTCAAACTTCACCTCAGAAATGGGCAATTGAAAACTCTCAGTTGCAAGTCACAGAGCGACATTGCATGAAATACTCATGCAAATACTATATATATAACATTTGTTACCTTTACCTGTCCAAAAATCTTCATGGTTGATTGAACACACTTTGATCCTAGTTTTACCTATACCAGTCCAATATCATTCCAGACTGGTTGCTCATGCATTGTTAGCTTTCAAAATCTATCGAGAGTATGCTATGTGTTAATGCAAGAGCGGGTTATGTTTTAAGTAGGAGAATGTCCTCAAGGACATTCTCCTTTACATAAGTTAATACATGCATATGTAAATTGACCAGAGTAACTCATTTTGTTTCTACATATAATCCCCGTAATTATAATGTGTTTCCTGTTATCCGCAAGTAGTGCAATGACATACAAAGGGGTAATGAACAAACGAATCAACGAATAGTAAAAGACAACATAAACACCTAAAAAATCATAATTACCAGATCGAGATTTGGAGGTTAAATGTACATTTGTATCTAAATTAGATAATGTGTTTGTTTCTAAATGCAATACACTTCGCCGTGGAACTTACAAAACACCGGTGGTGTTTTCGACCATAGTTTATAGTTATTATATTTATCATATCTTATCTTAGATAGATTTAGCCAACAACTGGAGGAAGGGAAATAACTCTACCTACTGTTCCGTGGGCAACTTGAATGTTTAGATTCTTGACGGTAAATTGAACACCGAGCAAATATTTATAACATACGCTATTTTTCTATGTAAGACAAGTGTTTCCACGAGCTTAAATAGCGTAGCCCGGTTTGTACGATTAGCCCCGGTGTATATAATTTGTGCAATATCAACTATTTTATTTGTCTCTCTCCTCTTCTGATGACCATGAAAGGGGATTCACAACACGTCACATCCTCGATATATCAGGGATTACTACATTGATCACAGACGTATAACCTCTCCTGGACTATCTCATAGTAAAACTGAAGGCAGTTCAGGGCAAAACAAGGCTGACGGCAGTTCCATATGGATAAATCTGTGGCACTGTTAACGGCCACACATCCACTCAAAACTCTTTTCGATAAATAGGTTGGGTTAAGTCAAAATATTTTTTTCGGACATCTTCAAGGTGAACTACATGTTGTTATCTGCAAAAAAAAATCTTGTTGCATTGTTTATTTTTTATTATTATGAGCGAACAGAGCTTGCTGCTAAAGCTAATTTACAGAAAGCGTTAAAGGGTTGTACCAAACTTTTCAATAGAGCGCCAATAGCCCCGAATAATGAGTTACAGACTTATCCAAACCAAAATCTGGTGGACCCTAGTACTAAACGGTGTGCAACACTGAAGTCTCAAAGGAATTTACAGTAAACATTTTGTGAAAGTTTTAAATATGGCGTACACATCTCTGACCCATTTGAATAATATTTTTATATTTGTGCTATTACGTTTACACGTGAACTACACGCCTGTTCATCGTTTGAGCAAAATCTCACATTTATAATAACCTTTTAACACTTAAATACAAATGTACGTCACATTTTATAATTTCTGTAGCACGTGTTCTTGTTTACAAACACTACGCGTATTGGTGATAGATTCGTTAAGCCTCGGTGTCATAATCGTTACAAAAATATCTCCTGTATAGTCACTTTCAGGGATATTGGTACATCTGCTTAGCTTTATTAAAGATGCTCCACCGCTGACAAATGGTATTTTTTCACTATCAAAAAAGGGAGCAGACGATTTAGTATTTTTCTTCAGTTACAAAAGTTACTTACTTAACACCATTACTACTATTGAAAAGTTAGAGCTTCTAATTTTACTTAAAGTTTAAAATATGAAAAAAAAATTAATTGCATCCCGAAAAAAATCCGTGGCACTATATCCTATATGGAATGAAGAACTGATTGCGGATGCACCAAAGGCGAAATAAACTATTTCATATTATATTTTGTGTTAAATATGCATATATGTACACGATTAAACATCAATTATTGTTCAAATGATGAATATCGTTTATGCTCTGTCTGCGGTGGAGCGTCTTTAACAATATATGTGTGATGTGAACTTTTTTTCCAGAATTCCCCAAATAACAGTGTTGTTATTGAGACAGAAATGACCCCGTATTAAATATAACTATCAAATATGTATAAAGTACATGCAAAATACCATCAACATTCCATTTCCAGTCAAAAATATGCAGATTGGGTTCAGAAAAATGGTGTCCAGGTACGATGAATGACGAAAACGTCATATCCTGTTGTCATTCTATAAAGACTACAGAACCAAATGATTTCCCATAGACGACAATGTTAACGTTTGCCACTGTCCAGGTTAAATGGAGTTTTTAAGCCTGGCCACACGTAACTAATTTTAAAGAAAGTCATATAATTATGTTTCCTATCACATACCTCTGAATAAAAAATAAGATCTACCATCATGTTAGACCTTAATATTGGGAATGCCATCTTATGTTGAATTCCGCACCAAAATTTGACCAATATTTTTTTTTTTAATTCCAATATTGATTACCTCCCTCTGTCAGAAACAGACTTGAAATAATTTAACATCGGAATTTATTGCCAAACCCACATATTAAACGTTTGGAACTGATGCGCCCTGAATACCCAATCAGCAGCCTCCAAAACTTTCACCTCACTATGAAATCTTGTGCCCACAAGGGGATTTCAAGAAATCTATTTTAGGTTTGATTCTATAGTCTCTATAGGAACGTCTTGGTACACTGTGATACAGTATGACAAGTTAAAGTACGCTAAATAAGGTGCAATGTTTTGGGTATTCCTAACTAGATATACGCTTATGTATGTTCTGATACTACGCATTGATACGCTTATTTTAGGAGTTCGATTAGTGGTAGAAATACACTGAGATACACTTTGACACACAGGACACGCAGAACTCGACGTTGATCTAGGTTGCCCTACACTGTGTTACGTTAATGTACACTTCGGTTCCTTATCTTTGAGTCCAAGAACTCATGGGTCTGCATAGATTTCCGACAGCGTATTGAAAATCGTTCAACATTTGCTCTCGGACGTATGGGAAAGCCAACTGTCAAGAATGCAATGAACGTAAATATCGCAAGTATGACTAGGTCTTAACTATGTCACTAACCTAACTCCTAAAATGAGTGTATCGAAGCGTAGGACAGCGTAGGACGCTATTGTGAAACCTACATAAGTGAATCTAGTAATACCCACATTACTACATCTTATCCAGTGTATCACAACTTATTATAACGTTCTTATATCAAAGCGTACCTTTACTTCCTCGTACATGTTTAAAATACGCCACGGTGCACTAAAAGCGCAAGTATGCCCGGGCCTTAACACAAGAGATAAATAGATCAATCAAATACAATAAGAGGGTAAATAGATCAATCAGATATCATAAACTATGTACTCTAGCAGACTTTTCAGCTATATGTCGAAACCATCAACCTCTCCACTGCGTCCAAACAAACAAAATATTAAATGTTGAAAACTGCATACGTTCAAATCGCCCATTGGCATTATTTCTGACAATGCTCAAAGATAACATTGATAGACTGTGCCCCACTGATGTCTCCGAACATTTCGTAGCAGATACCCGACATACCTTTGACTATCCAGTTTCGATGCTCTATCTGATTTTTGTCATATTGATGGTAAACCAATGCTGTGTTACGTCTGCTAGTGTCTCCAAATTCGGAACGGGACCGTGAGGAACACGACGTAAGGAATGTTTGTGATTATCCATTTTCGACGCTCTATCTGGCCTGATGGTAAACCAATGCTGAGTCACGTCTGGTGGTGTCTCCGAGACCGGAACAGGAACGCGAGGAACACAACGCAAGCTATGTTTTTTGTCATTTGATATACTTTTAACCGATACACAGATAATTACATAATATTCTGAGGAGTTCTGGAGTAGGGTGTAACCCCAAACATGATATAAATGTCCATATTGATGTATCTTCTGTAATCTTCGATTTTATAATAATTCGCTACCTGGGTCGATTGTCATGGAACTGCTCATATTGAGGCTTGTGGTGACAGGATTTCTTTTTACATTTTACTTTCAGGAATCCCTGTGCATTACAATCATAAACTCGCATATAAAAAGTCGGGAAAATATCCATGCTGAAATAGAATTGAACTTTCATAGAAATATATTTTTCAATATTCATATAAATAGTTTGAACAACCTCCAGGCTTTAAATGAAATCTCCAAACAAAGCATGAGACAAAAGGATGCCTGAGTATCATTCTACAACGATATGACTGCTTGTCCTTAGAACTGAATTGATACAACCGTTCTCGTAATGTATGATGGTAATATATATGTAACACCAAGTAATTCTTTCAACGCATTAGATATATATTTGTGAAAGCACTACAGAAGACCAGACAATGAACACTGATCGTGGGTGAGAGAATAATCATCTAACAGTCATGACATATTTTTTTTTTCAAATTCCAACGTTTTGCTTGGGGGGGCTTGGTATAATTAACCATTCATTTTGTCAATTTCGACATTTATGTTATCACCCGCCATATACTTTGAACGGTTTGCTGCAGGTCCATGTCTATCAAATCGACTTTGTTAATTCATTCATCTCGTCAGTAAATCGTTTGAATACATGACTTGATACAAAGCATTGATTCTCTACTGATGACGTCGTAAAAGTAACACAGATATCACTCTGTCCTGGATATCTAAATGCCTGAAAATGGAACCCCTACAAATCGTTGATATGTTTCCATGTAATATCTGTAATATTAAATACGTGATGTACCTTTTGAACTAGTATCCAGACATGTGATACATATACAGCAAAAACTCAAAATAAAAAAATATATATATATTCACGGACGCCAAGCAGGAAGACAACCTGGAATACTCCTTCACACACCTCCTTAACTAAGCAGAATTAAAAGCATATATATATATATATTACCGATTATCATGGCATCTGCGTGCTAACATTTCCAAACAATTATTATTCAAATCGTATTCATCCTGTCGTTAGGCGCCATGTGTTTTGCATATGAATGTGTAACTCTTCATTTTAAATGTGACTCAGAGTAATCGACCAATGGTAATTGCAGTGTAATTAAATCATATATTAAACAAATTATCATATTGACTAAATAGTAATGTTTAAGGTTTGTTTAAAAGTGACTCCCTATGATGGCTGTTGTATCTTGTTATCGATACAATTTTTTGAAAAACAATTCAAGTTTCGTCACAGTGAAGAATGGGATGACGAAACGATAGATACAATCTATATCACGAGAAAACATGGTATAGCATGGTACAGTTTCTAACCACTCGGCGAAAATAAGATCGCCTAAGCCGACTGGTTCGGAGGTCTATATCAACAAGTAAAAACCTTCCACCTTTCAAGCAGACAAAACCACTTTACACACGTGTTATTGAGACAGATGTCCTCGGGTTTGCTAAATGTTTATCCGTGAAAAGAGCCAATACATGCAAAGACCAGAATTTTCCGTGCAAAGCCAATACGAAACCGCAATGAAAAAACAGGAAAATGTTAAATGATACTGTAGACCACAATTAGGCTTCATAGTCTGACAGTAGGTATTCGTTTCGCTTCACTATAGATGTACATATAATTATTTTTAGCAGTATTGCTAAAAAGCATTTTCTGCTCTTATTTGTATTTTTAAAAGTAAAACCAATGCATTGAAAGTACTGTAATTTTCAAAATGTTGGTAGCTTTTGGTGATGAATATTATATTGAAAGCTTATAATGATTAGTGAGTATAAAAATGCGGCACATATAAAGTTAAGGCTAATTAATATATGTTTCGTTAGAAATGAATGCAAGACGTATTCCAACACAACAGTTGATTCTACATAAACAAGGGAAAACAAATAAACTGTTAACACCTGAGGTTTAGTAATAATGTGTTTGTGATGTTAACCTCTAGGTAGTCACCAGTGAGTCTGTAGCATAGAGGAACACTTTTATGTCGCAGTTCTGAATAGTTTGAATACGAATGTCCATTCATTGTACTGGGATATCTACCAATTCCAACACAATAATAGTGCTCGATATTAACACTCTCAATGTGTTTTTGAGGCGATTTTATTCTATTGAACTGATATGATTTTATTTTATTGCCAATAAGTTTTACCTTTGTTTAACTTTCGTCAAGGGATGTATGGATTATATAAAACAACCAGAATCCGTCTTTCTACATGTATTGTTTATTGTTCATAGTTATACAGTGTACCAATAAAATGTTGTAAGATACCTCAAATTCTCGATATCCCTGTCATCATAACGCGGTACAAATGTTTAGTTTAAACATCAAAGTTTACAGGATACTACAATATATATATATGATGATTCTTTAGACGAAAGCCATGCTATTTCCTTCATTATTCTTGCCATTACACATTCACAACAGATTGGACTTTACAGTATATATGAACTCATTCCAAAATTGCTGATCTATTTAATTCCTTTGGTGCCCTCGTGAGAGAGTTGTAGTGTAATCTCAGAAGGTCGGTGTTGGTTATGTTCACCCTGGCTGTTGAAAGGACTATGCTCATTATTGAGAATTATGTCAAAGGTTAAATACAGGTAATATTGACCTAACTGTGGTAGGCGACCCCTAGGTACACCGAGCATGCCAGATATGAAAACGTATATGAAATAGAACCCAGACCAGGCCGGACGGGCGGACAAAACACGGCTTCTGGCAAAGTTCAATAAATTAAAAAAATAAATAATCAGCTATACAGGATGTAACGTAGATCTGAACTGACAGAACTATTGATTAGACAACGAAAGTCATCCCTTCAATAGCACATTGACAAAATCTACAACAGTATTGGTTTTTATGAATTACTTTATAATGATTTGTGCCGAATTGAATCCAAATAGTAGGACTTTGAATATCAGTTTCTTCATTACGTTTGTGTTTTATAATTATTGTGATTTAAGTTTTTTAATGTTCGTTCCAGGTTGAACTCATAGTAGAAATCGCGCCACTGCAACAAACATTTGCATACACATTAAAATTATCATCGATTTTGACTTCATTCGACAAAATCTGAACAAATATCTTCACAGGTATTTGTTTTTGTAGCATATTTGGTAGCATTGCTATTAATTTCAACAGTAACTGCGAATGTTTGAAGCAGTTGCACTCATGTACCCGTATGGTACGAAATACTTCAATGCTATTAATCACCATTATGATGTCATTAATTTCATTGTCGAACTTAACATATTAGCAATCGTGTCTATACTACATTCAGAAAACATATTACTTAGTAACAAGAAATTACTTGTATCAAGTAAATATATTACTGAAGTTTTACTTAGCATTACCGCAATTACTAGATGATTCCTTAAGATTTACTTAACGTTGTCTGAATTACTTACAACAAGTGAACTATTTACTGGAAAAGTTACTTAGTACAGATTTGAGTAAAAACCAGGTACATAGTTTACTTATTATCTAGAGAGATTTTTACTTATGGTTTTACAAGAATTTTTCAAGTAATTGTTTTACTGCAATATACTTAAATGGTCATTTAATATTTCAAGATATTCCCCTAGTAAAATAACAACTAAAATACATTTGTAAGTCAAAGTGCATAAATCACAAAATACCTTCTTCACAGAATACTAGAAAAGGAAAACAACAAGTGTAAGATGCTATACAGCAATTAATTACTTATCAAATAGGTCACAGAATAGTAAGATGTGATAAAAAAGAAATGCACTCATAAAATACAGTATAGTTAAAAACAAGAAATAATTTTACCAGCAAATTGACTAAGAATTACTTAGATAGATCTGTATAAATTAGATTTAAGATTGGTCTCCAAACAAACATTATTTACCTATTTTGAGTATTGCTGTTACTTATGAAATACGTACCAGGTAATTTCCAGTTAAAGGGACATGAACCTTAAATAAGTTGTTCTGTATGCTTAGATATGGTTTTATATGTTTATTGAATATTTTATTACAACGATTGGTTATCTAAAACGACAGGAAAACGTGGGGAATACCTACCCCAAAAACTGATAAAAATAGACCGTCATATTCTATTTTTGGAACACAAAACGAATGCTGGCCGAAAGCGAGGCTATAATGAACAATAAACTTGCTGACATGACAAGGAATATTTGTTTTCAACATTTTAAGATTATATTCTTATTTATGATGGTTGACAAATGAATTTTAAGTCATATTTGTTAAAATTTGTTATAAAACAATTTGTATTAAGCGTAATAACGATAAGTCAAAAAGTCAAACGAGACTTTTCATTCGACGAGGCACCGCGAAGGGAGGTACTTGACTCATTGAACATATGTACATCACGCAAGTATAAAGTGGGAAGATGCTCCCGTCTCTTGCATTTCAGCGATCCATTCATATTTGCCTACTTTCCCAATCGCCCAGGTTACTGACTCTTTGCTCACTCTGTTTTCTTTCGGAATTCGTTTGTGTTCGCTTCATCCGCGTTTTTGACCCACCATTTTCTTTACATTCATTTAATTTGTGCAGTGCATTGTGGGAGGTCACTACAATCCAACACTACTATTTTTATCACACTCAGTCTACAAAATTTGACCGGGCCGGTTCAAAATACAGAAAGATGGAATTTCCATTCTAATTATTTAGTTTTACACATTTGCACAATAACTAATATATATTACTTAGTGAGGTATCTGACACGTCTTAAATATGTATTTTACTCAAATTGACATGGTTTATTTAGGTTCATGTTCCTTTAACAATATCAATAGCAAGAGAGGCCAGCAAATATGAACTTATTTGTCAGAGATAAAGTTAATTTTGATACATTATTCTGCAAAATATGTCTTTGTAAAGTATAAATATAAAGAATGTAGTTTCCAAATATTTTGATGTAGCGAAATTAAGTCTTTTTGCAAGATTCGATCAACATTATATCTTATATCCAAAACAATCAACCTCAGTTTTCGTAATATATTTATATAAAATAAATACATAATTATTTCAAATCATACATTATTTAAGTTCTATAATAATTACAATATAGCAAACTTTGGTAATTTGTAATTTATGCTGCCTATGTGAATGTTACTAATTAAGTCCTGCTCCAGTGTGTTACATGTACCAGTATGATGCTGGCATTTGGCTACTTCATCTAGACCTCTTATCAGTAGATCTAGATATATTGGCCCTAGCTATATATAGTATATTGACCCAGCTGGGCGGTCAAGGGGAAGGATTTTAATCAGTGAGTCATCATGGAGCCAACCACAGGGTATAGCTTTATATTTTATCAAGTATTATTTACTTACTAAATCTATTTTTCAATATAGGTACATGATGACTGGTCACTAGGCTCACATAATAATGTAAACATGTCTGCAATTTAGTTATTTTCAATCAGATATGCCAAATGAAAAACAAAATAACTTTTTAAATACTACGGCGGTTAAAATAAAGGTCCTAGCGTGTGCACCAATTTTTCCATTTACCGATGGAAATCTTACTTTCTAGCACTTTTTAAAGGGAATGTTGTGGATGGAGGAAGACAATTTTCTTCACGGAGGTGTTATGTTAAATGTATACCAAAGTTTTATAGAATTTGAACTATCTTGTGTTTTTTTTTTTTATTTAATGGTTCAGTAAATAGTACAGTAATATGTAAGTATAAATGGGAAAGCGTTTATGGATATATTAATCATATCCAGGTGAAAAATAGACCCTTCCGGCTTAACTGCGGGACAGTTACCCGCGCATGCGCATAGAGACCTAGGGGTGGCAATGTTGTCAACAACATGGTGAAAAATTGCAGTGTGTTCGGTTGTACAAACTGCGCGAACCAGACAGCAAAAGAAAGAAACATATCATTTTTTAAGTTCCCAGCAGGTAAACACAAGAGAAGATCGTGGATCAAGTCAATTAACAGAAATAATTGGCAGCCAACCGTAAATTCGTACGTCTGTTCCGAGCACTTTGTCACAGGGTGTGTTAATCTTTATTACCATTTTCTTTAATTCTCTGTCATGTTGAGTTGATGTGTATTGTAGAAGTCAAACGCAGAATTGTATGTTCAGTACTTTATTCCGAATCACTAAGTGCACAGGCGTCTGCTTCTTGTTTTGCAAAAATAAAATATCCTACCCCTACTATCTTAACTATACATGTGTGTAGGATATTTTGTTTTTCCAAAACCAGAAGCAGACGCCTGTGCTAAGTGTGACCCAGCACTCAGTAAGAGTACTGAGGGAGTGTCCCCATATACCTTGACAATCTCAGATTTATAGGGAATACATCAATGATCATTTAATGATAATACATTGCAAAGTATTTACAATCACGATACACATAAATTAAACTTAGGTAATAAATCCTCTTCTAAAAAAATCTTGGTTTTGGTCAACATGATCTGTCTGGTCAACATAGCCTGAGACAGATGCCTAAGTCTATAGCTACTAGTGTATTCATGAACATACACCATATATACTTACAAGTATAATATGCGCCGGTCTATAAAATAAATTGACTAAAATTGAACATTTCCATAAATCATATTACAGGTGGCACTCAGATGAACGGGATGACATTGACTACTCGCCACCAGTATTCCGTTACAAAAAGGAGACAGTAGATGAAAGAAGACATGGACGTGTCACTCGCCAGGATCTATCAAAGGTAAATAGTAAGTCGACCATGCCACCAATCTATATGACAGGTCCTGATTTCCCTATTTGCACTGTTTTCCCCTCTCTCTATAGCTATATACCGTTATTATAGCCTTATTTAAGGATTAACTGTAATGGGTTTTTTTTTACGTTATGGAGCCATAAAGAAAAAAAACAGTGTACTCTTAATAAACCACGAAGCCAGGGTTATGTATAGGACTTGCCAGGTTTGATGGTGGAGAAAAGCCGGAGTACCCGGAGAGAAACCATCGACCATCAGTACAACATATCATAATAGTAATAATATAGAATATGACGTACAGTGATGCTATTATGGTGTAAACTGTAAATAGGTGTACAATGTGAAGATGATCCCCTTCTGGAGGAGAACTTAAAGCTGAGGGAAGAAATGCATCATTTAAAAGTGAAGTGAACGGTTGCGATGGGACGTCGATAAGATTAAAGATGATGATAAAGTCACCAGATTCTACACAGGACTGCCATCATTTACTGTCTTTTTCTGGCTTTTCAAGTAAGTGTTTGCTACAATAGGCTTATTTGTAGAACTACAAACAGCATATAGATATATTACCCCACTAGCAACATGTAACCATTCAGTTAAATTCCCATAGTCTCATTTTCTATACATGTATTTCATACCTGGTAATAAAATTAATATGTGAATTACCCTCATCATCAAGTATCTTAATGCAAATTGTTCTGACAATCTTTGATATCCATTTACAAAATGTACATGTGCATCTTATTACTAGTAAGACTAAAAGAAATGGGCTGCTAGGTTTATCTCCATATAGTGAATTTACATCATATATATCATTTTCTGCATTCATTTTTCCATTATTTGGCTGTATAAGTTATAAATTTTAAAAATTGTGCCCTTTATCTTTTTTACAGTTATATGTTACCAAAAGCAGAGAAAATGACATTTTGGGGAGGAAAGAACTCAGCAACAACAGACAGGCAGCGACCAATGAAGATATCTGTTCCTCTAGTTGATCAGTTTCTTGCAGTGATGATCAGACTTAAAGTTGGACTATTTGTTCAGGATATATCAGACAGATTTTGTATTTCTAAAACCACTGTTTCTAATATGTTTATGACCTGGATATGTCTTTTGTATGACGAATTGAAACTGGTTAATGTTTTTCCATCTAAAAAACTTGTCAAACAAACAACTCCATCAGTATTCAAGCCTTTTAAAAATGTACGTATCATTTTAGACTGTTCTGAAATTTTCATTCAGATATCTTCTAGTTTAATCAATCAAAATTTAACATTTTCAAATTGCAAGCACCATAATACCCTATTTTTTTGTATAGGTATAACTCCCTCCGGAGTCATCTCATTTGTATCAGAGGCTTGAGGTGGTAGAATTTCTGACAGGCAAATTGTTATTGAAAGTGAACTTCTTGATTTGTTAGAACCAGGGGACAATGCTATGGCAGACAAAGGGTTTACAATTGCAGATTTGCTCAAAGAAAGGCTTTGCACTTTAAACATACCACCTTTTAAAGGAAAAAGTAATCAATTTACAATTAAGGAAGTGTTTGAAACCCAAGAAATCGCTCAAGTAACAATACACGTTCAAAGAAGCATCGGTAGAGTCAAGAATTTTCATTTGTTTGATGGTGTATTACCACTTTCTATTGCACCAATTGCATCCAAGTGCTTCCAGGTTGCTTGCTGCCTTAAAATTTTGATGTTCCTCTTGTTACCGACAGCAAATAATTTTTCTGTTGTTTTGAACTGAAAATGGCATTGCTTTCAATTAGATCAATAATTTTCATATTGTCAGCAGATAAAATTAGAATCCTAAATATGCCATTGAGTTCGGTAATTGGTGTTTTACGCCCCATTAAAAGATAGTCATTTAAACATAGTCAGCCCCATGTCATTGAGAGGAAGGGAGACAACTGTCTGATTTTGATTTACATCATGTTGTAGAAAAACATGAATGGGATTTTCTTAGTGATTTTATTGACAAATAAATAATTCAATGTTTTACAGTTCAAATATTGATATTTATAAACAAATCAGGGCATTTAATATTTACATGTATATTATAAATCATAATTAGTAAATCACACTATCCTGGCCAAGATAAGAGCAGAATATGTGTATAAATAGTCAGCTAAATATCATTGAGAGCAAGGGAGCCAACTGTCGGATTTTGTTTCATATCATGTTATATAAAAACATGAATGCCATTTTTTTTACAGTCACAGTGATTATATTGACAAAAAATCATGCAATGTTATCATATTTTACACCATGAAACCTTCGCAGGATGCTAGCTTTTGATGTACATATAACTTCCAAAAAAGTCATTCATTTACGCCTTAACATTTTTTTCATTTATAGGAAATGGGTGATCAATGTCACAATGGCTGCACTACTTTTCATGTACATCTATATAGTAGTATAAAAACTGTCAATAAATGACATTGCAGTGAACATAACACTGATGTATGAAGTTTTAATTTTTACATAAAAACTTAAAGTAAAAGTTTTGAAGCTTAGGAAGCATATTAAAAACATATTCTGGATCAAACTGAATCATCTGAGAACAGATGTTGTTTTTCCCTGCACTGGTCCAAACTACAAAGTCACACCATGGCAATCCAGTCACTGCCATTTCTCCTTGTACTTGTGCATAGTATTTGTGAGACTTATCCAGTTCTGGGCCTTCTTCAGTTGTTTTCATGTAAAATGATGGAAATTTCTCTAAAATATCAAGAACCTCCATTTCACAGATTTTTTGTCCATTCATACTGAAAGGACACTTAATCTCCAATACTTCTTCTTGACATTCACTTGGCATGGAGGGGTCGATAACTTTGCCGTCACAACTTGCTCCTAAAAACGCAGCAGATTGGAGAAGAAGCAGGCCAGTATCCTCTATCTGTATGGGAGTACCAAATGATTCCATTACTGCCATGTAGTCAACCTTTGCTCTCTGCTCCATATCTATTCCCCATTGGACAGAAGGTGGTAATGTACTGTACCTGTAGATTGTATTTGAAATAATTTTAAATCCATTATTAATAAAAAGTGAAAAAGTGCAAAGTAATAAAGCATACATTATGCCATTTTTCTTCATTACATAAGTTTGAATTAGATTGTGAGATTTCAATTATTTCATAGATAATAGAAAAAAACAGCAGTTCTAATTACATTATATATTACATAAGATGTAATATGTACATGTATACGTTTTTAAGGTTTACATGTGTATCCGGCGCTCTAATGCACAAAAAGCTTATACATTGTATGTAGGTGAATATCTTGGATAATAAACACAACACACTTGACTTTACTCAAAAATCTTAGGTAGCAAAATTTTAAGAAATATATTTCGGTAATTATTTTATGTAATATAAATACTTGTTCAAAGATGACCCATTTAACAACTCCTTGATGAGGCTGTTAGGTGATGGTCCTGATGCCATAACATCTCCAAAGCGGGAACTTGTGATTCTTCCCTTGTGGAGATCCAGCCAATGTTCACTCTCTCTTTGCTGTTGAGTATTTTTTTCTACATACTCTTGAATACTCCTAATATTTCTTCTAAATCATCATTAAGCATACTTAATTGAGACACATAGAGCTTACATGTATTAGCTATGTATGTAAGCTGTTGAAGCCTGGCTTCCATTTCATTTTTTGTGGTAGTCACTTCTTCCTCCTCCAGAAAGTCTGGGGCACTATCTGGTATGATAGCAAGGTGTGTCATACCTGCAGTATCAATACATTTAGAGTTTCCTGTAAACACTCAGTTTATCATATACATACACAGAAGATTGAAATTAACTTCATATTGTCTAAATTGTCAAATGAATTTTAAAAAAATAAAACTTTGAATCAATTTTAATTAATGTTGATATCTGCAGAATTGGTCTTTGTATAAATACATGTGTGTTAAAGTAAACAAAATGAAGCTGGCTTTATGTTGATCAATAAACTTGATTAATGCTTGCACATTTAAACTGTGTTATATTCTTTTATAAATATATATGTATATACACACCTGTGTTTGGAAAAATGGAACGCAGCTCCCTCATTTTCTCAGCATAGTGATTATAATCCAACATCTTGTCAGATGTATGCCGAGGATCAAACTCGAGAACTGTCCTTGATGGTTTTTGAGGTTCCAGAGTCGGCTTGTTCAATTTGAGGTCGCTTAAAGGACATGGCTTCATAGTTAGCTTCCTAGGCACATTCCATTTGGACAATTTTGATGTACATGATAAAGTGCTTTGTTATATAGCCACTTCCCTGCTGAAGTCATTCAGCGCAAATAAAAGTCCACCAACATGGCAACAGCACCGTGCAAGTCTGTAAAACAAGGGGAAAATACTCATCTTTTGTTGAAAAAAAATGTAACTACTAATTGTTCACTTTTTTAAAATCATTTTCCTTTCTTGAGAGTTCTTTACATATCTACATATTATGACAATTGAATTCAGGGACCGTTTCCTTTCATTAACCAATGACCCATGAGTCTACAGGTAAGTGAGAAATTGCTTCTTGTGTAACGTATGCCACTTGATCTATATACTTGCTGTAATATACATCATTTAACAAAACGCTTACCCCATGACGCACTGACAGTGGGCATGGGCTGGTTTATCTTGGCACAAACAAATGTACACTCTGTATTTCTGCTTTTCCATGGAAGCTAATACTGATGCTGTGCAATAGGTGACATCTGTATCAATCTGTGAACATAAGAACAATAAATTTAATTAATTAAAAGGAATGCATCACAGCATAGCAAGAAAAAAAATCAAGGTTACTGTAATAGTAATAGACTCAAGTGAGCAAAGTTTGCAATTTTACATCACATGTTCTGTTGACAAACCTCACAAAATAGGAGAATATTTAAAATTCATCCACTTTAATAGCTAATTTGTTATGGGTAGTGTGATGATGATGATGGGAGATAAGCCTACGGTCTCCTCTTGCATATATAATGTACTGTAGCTGTGGTTACTGTACTGTTGATGTTAACGTGGTTATACTTTAAGTTAATGATTTCGTGAGCAACAAAAATTACCAGAACACAACCAACCTGTGCCAATTTTATATCTTGCACATCTCCTGCCTGAAAATGGGATACCGCTCTATCCATGGTTCAGGCTTCGTTCATCCTGTTCTTCTCTCAGTGCAGGTCTCCTTCGTCAAAATAACTTTTCCACGAGTGCAACAGGCAAATGTGTAAAAGGCTCATTGCACTTGTGCGTGTGACCAACTCGTGTGTAAATGACCAAATGGGCAGATTGAGATATGTGGTAGGTGATACTTTGTATATCGTATAATGATTGCAATGAGATTTTTAGCTTATCATGTATCGTTGGCACTGGTATTATGATATATTCATAACATTCAATGAACTAGCATTAGTACAATAATATACATGAACTGTTTGCTATATGTGTTTAATCTTTATAATATAGTATTCAGGAAGTGATTGAACGCATAGTGGACAACAGGGTGTATGCATCAAAGCTTGTTCCTCTATAAATGTTAAGACCAAATACCGCTGTCGATTGTATTAGAATTTATAATACTGATATTCCGACTAGCATTTTAAACAACCTTATTATAAACATGTAATAGAGCAATCAAAGTATACTGTATCAAATGTCTTAAAAATGTACCGATTAATATCGTTCTTGTTTAAGGTAGCGTTACGCTAAGTAAATGCTTACATGTTTCGATTCTGAACAGGAATATATCATTTATTGGAAATATTTCCGTGTACAAACAGATACATCAAAATAATTATTATTCAACTACTTTCATATTGGTAACAATATGAGAAAACTGTCCTATCAATATCATAGCAAAACCGGGCCAATATTAACAAACTGGGCAAATATCGACAAACTGGGCTAATATCGACAAACTGGGCCAATAGGAGATAAACTATGCAATATTGAAAGCGCACCAATCGAAAACATGTAACGGCAGTCGGATCATTTCTTGACTCAGCATGGTGACTACGGGCAAGTTCACGTGAAACTAGCGGGTTGAGAATTGAGTAACGTAAAACTCCTATTTATCGTCTCTAGTTCGAGAGTCGTAAAGAAAACGTGCTGGCCTACTCCGAGAGAAACTCTCCGAACCCTGAATCTGAGCTGGGTTAGACACAGGTAGAGTTCAAAGTTCAAATTACGAAACTCGAGTTAACTCTAGAGTTTCACGTGAACTCGCCCAACAGTTTACGACGTGTGTTCCGATTAACAAAGTTTAAAGACGCATCAATGGAAGCCAACACACACGTGGCATAGGAATAGCGTGTGTGTTGATTTAGCTGAGTATTGGAACCTTAAATGTATCATTCAACTCATTACCGAACATTACAACTTTGTCATCGGTTTTACAAATGCTAGATACTGCAGTAGACATACTGTAAGCTTGTAGGCCTAATGTAACGTTAGATATACATGTTTGTAGTAATTTGCATTTTTCAAGAAATCTGAACTCAACTTTAGTTTGATTAAAATTTGATAAATCTAATCAGTTTGTTCCTTGTAATTTATCAATTTATTATTATTATTGATGATAAAAATAGATAATAAAAGTGTCATTAATCAGCTAATTGCATATTGACCCTATTATTAGGCCCCAGTCTGTTACATTGGGTGTCTACCACATTTAAAATTTCATTTAATAACCCTATAAGTTCTACAAGTAAAACGTTCAATATAAAGTACAGGGGGTAATGTCAAAACACGTTTACCACCTGGCCACTGTGAAATCATACAGTGAGATAAGCATACTTCCCGGTTCTGGGTTTATTTTTTTTTTATTACATTTGTTTTTTTTGTTGTTGTTCTTATTGTTTTTTCGTTAGTGTGTTGCTCGTCATGAATGTTAATGTCGGTGAAGTAACTTGAATCACAAACACGAAACAAAACTAGACGTCGGAAGAATCCAGATAGGTCTGCTAAACCTGTAGATTTTTTGTCTAAAATAATAACTGTGTAATTGGGAATATATGGACTATCAAATATAACAACCGATAGTGCAAGGACACTTGAACCTGGTTTCAATTGATCATGCATTCTACGGGGGAGGTTATTAGCCAAATGTAGTTTTAGATAATTAACAATTAAGAGTGTCAAATGGACAGGTATCGATAATTTCGAGAAAAAATGTCAAAGAACGTCAGTGTCCATAGTTTGTATTATTTATCCGTCTGGGACATTTCTTTTAGGCTGAAAAAATTCGTCATGATATGAAGGGGTCCCATCTCAGCTGCTAATAAGGAACTTTATTTTTATATAACGGTCCGCTTTGTGCTGCACATGAGTAATGCAACATAATTTCCAATGTTCCTCTTTCAATCAATATAAATACACATAGAACTGGCTTAACTAATATAGACCTGTTTGACAACTATACCGTCGCCTGAAAAGCAATGGCACATTTAGAAGTAAGGAACGATAATTACGCCATTTACTCACTTCTATTTAAAGATTGGTATGTCACAGGATCTATTCCTACACATTCCTTAATTCTCTTGTCTCGAAGCCGGCGTTTATTTCGGGATGCATATTCATCATTTCACTGTTGATACCGATTTTGCGATTATTTAAAAACGATTCATACCTATTTTTATTTAACTGTCATCTTTATAAATAGTTTACCACAAAGCAAACTACTTTGCTGGTGATTTCCAGTTTATTCACAAGCCAATGAACCAATCAATATGTTAAAAATAGTTATGTTTTTTACGATTTTTTGAGATGGGCCGTTGATTAAAACTTAAATATTTATTGCATTTTCTGTAGTCACTCGCTTTGAGTTCTTGTGATTGTTAATTGTTCTCCTTACTAACGTTGACAGTAGTTTGTGTCCCATGCAGTAGAGTTCAGGTAAACCGGTCGCAGTAGGCACACGGATAATTACGGAGGCTAACTTAGGGAAGTATTTTTCATGAGAACGAGAATGTTTTATTTGGCGGCAACTAAGTGGCGGCCGCCAAATATTGTTTGGCGGCCGACACTTAATTTAAGATAATATATAAAATGTAAATACATATGTGATGGGTTTTAGTTAGATTTTATGTAATTCGTTGTTGATCAGTTTACGTGTTTGTAGATCTTATCGTATCATTAAGTAGCTGTGTTGATAGTCTTTATACATTTTCTGTTTTAAAAACACATACAATGCAAACCATGTTTGAGAGTGCACCAGATTCACATTCTAATCTGCGTGCAAATGATGTTGAATATCTGTTTTTAGGCGGACTTACGTAAATTCGTGGCAATCTGAGGGTTTAAATATGTTCAAAAAAGACCAGATACAACTTATATTCTTTTTAACGTAATTATGACCACCACTTAAAATCAATTATGGAACAAAGTCTAATGACCATACTTTCACTATTTTTATTAGAACATAACAAGATTCATGACTACAAAATGGCATTCGTTGATATTGAAAGGCTGCCAAGAGACGTTATGAAGAAAAAATAGATTAGAAAAACTAATATTCTAAATTTAGGCGCCTTTTTACGATATCATGCAATAACAATCCTGGTTTTTCGTACTCTAGTATCGGAGAAAAATCAGCGAAAAAGTCAAAATCTGAAAATAGGATGGGTGTGATATCGCTTTCTTTATAGTACGATGTCACGTTGAAGGGATGAAGTATCTTTCGCGTGGGGAGGGGGTGCAATATCAGTTTCAAGCGGATGGGATATTACCGGTCTGCTGTTATATATGACATTTTAGGATTAAAAAAGTGGTATCATCAATTATAATAATTGTAGGCTTTATATATTCTACCTGATTTATGAATGTAATAAAAGTATAGTTTTGTTGTTTGTTGATGACATTGTTGGTAGCTGTTCGTTGAACAATAATTATGATGAAGGCTTTGTCTTCTTTTCCATGGTTTTAATTTGGTTCGATATGCATAATTAGCATATTTGATAAAGGATCGTATAGCCCTATACATCCTGACGGGGATTACAATAATAACGTCTTCGTCTACTAAATACATTCTATAAAATTATTTCCATGCTGTGGTGTGCCTGTAGTGCGGTGTCCTGTGGAGTGTGTGAAGTAGAGTGTATTTAAAGAATAATCCGAGTATCTTATATATTAGATACCAGGAAGCAGGAATGGCGTAAAGCTCACGATTCCAAAGTGATGTCAGGCAATTATTGAATAACAACCTCCTAGATATGAAATAACGTCATATATGGACTTCTAAGACGATGTTCCTTGATCAACTGCCTGAAGATATATTTGAAAATTATATGTATGTGCATATGTGCAATGACCATGACTTAACCTAAATCAAATTTTCATAACTATGGCCTGGTAACACTACATAAATTACACCATCTTTAACTGCGTATAATCTTACGAATATGTGTAACCGAATACCAAAAAATCGGAGTCATAATGCATGACTTTTTCCATTAAATTCGTGCTTGGTACTGATTTCTGTAAGAAGCCTTCTTTGCCGTTTTATGTCCACGTTTAAGATTAATCTTTACATACTCCTTAAAGCTATTACAATGACATATTCAATAGCTTCCACATCAAGATTGTATTTTGGGGTTAAAATGTTAGTCTCAAACATTAATTT
This sequence comes from Argopecten irradians, assembly GCF_041381155.1. NCBI lineage: Eukaryota > Metazoa > Mollusca > Bivalvia > Pectinida > Pectinidae > Argopecten > Argopecten irradians. Next base: position 28,608,880 of record NC_091141.1, read on the forward strand.
CAAATTTCCTTTCTGCTTGACAAATATTTTACGAACAATCAAAGCATAGCTCAAAAGATGAAGAGATCGTGAGACTATTCTCAAGCCGCGATTAATGTGCTCCTAACATTTTGTACAAGTTCACTGATATTCCGCCTCTCTTCCGAATGACGGAGCTTATTGGACAACTGCTGGGCTAGCTCTGCCTGCTTTAGGGCGTCTTCATTGCTCCCTTCTTGCAGTCGCAACCTCGCCTTTGCTACATGAAACAACATCTGCCACTTGATTTCTAACTTTCCCCAGTCTTTGAAGACCTGCTGGAGAACCATGTTCGCAGACGTTAAGTCGTTTCCTGACACGGACTCAGTAACAGGCTTGCCTCTGTGAGTCATACCAAGGTAAAGAAGCACTTTCACCAACAGACTTCTTCTAATGAACGCTGATCGATACTGCTCATCCGCTTTGGTTACATCGGGCAAATTGTCAACTGTGTTGATCATTTTCTCAAGTAAGGTTTTCATTCTATCCCTGATCTCTTGCTTCCCTGTTCGTTCATATGATATGCAGTCAATGCAGAACTCTGCCACGTAGAAATTCACTAGATGCATAGCATCCAATCTTAGAGACGTTGCTGCCAATCTGATGCTGTTGTATTTATGCACGATATCCTCCATATCATAGCCCTTTGGAAACATTAACATTTGCGCCTGAGCAGCCATAACCATGATCGTCGATGTCAGTGGATGTTCTGTATGAACAATCAAACTCCCTACATCATGGATTTGTTGAAGGACAT